>NW_008595440.1:89040-113163 GCF_000691845.1 Merops nubicus | reverse complement strand
AGGAATGACAGAATGAAAGCATGACTTGTAAAACAGAAAGGGTAAAGAGATATTAACACTGAAGTGCAGTTGAGCAAATTCTCCTGGAAATCTCAGAGAAGCAAACAGCAAATGAGGTTGATTAAAATTACTATAATTGTGGTGACAGGTTGTATGCCACTTGAACACCCTACTGTACATAGTTACAGATGCAAATTTGGCCTCCAGTTTGCCTGTCCTTGAAGACAGTGATAAAACTCTCCTTGACTTCAAAGAAGAGTAGAAACAGACTCTTAAATTCATGGGAAAGAAATAAATATATGACTTTAATATGTAAGATCAGTCTTAAAATAGCAGCCTTAAAATATATATTGAAAGCATCACTGGATTTTATTGATGATAAACTCATATCAACTGGTTTTAAGATCTGCAAATAAATCGGAAAACTTGAATTACTTCTTGTTTCAATACGGTAAGCTTGAATCTGTGGAACTAAATAACGGCAAACATCCATATAAAATTTTTCTGGAACAAGGAGGAATAAGTTCAGCATTTTGACAGGTAGGGGCTCTGGAAAACTCAGCTCTAGCGCAGTGCTCCGCTTCAGATATGGTAAAAGGCAGTTGCTCTCACACTGAGCTCTCACCTTTAGAAAATCAGCCCTTTAAAAAGGATTTAAAGCAAAGCACTTAGAAGACATCCAGAACCGTTAATCATTTCTAAAAATCTTGGCAAAAGCATTTGTTTTACCAATTTACTCTAATGATGTCATGCTGTGTCTGTGTTAATATACTTCTATGCAATTCTGAGACAGTCACTTTATGCTTCCCGTCCTTAAGTGAATGTATCTCAACATCCCTGAAGAGGACAAATATGTTTTAATATCTGGGTAACTGAGGTGGAATTAACAGAGATGCTCTGTCCCTAGCTTCTACTATTATAATTGATTCCAGATTTGTTACTATCAATTACCAGGATATTTTTCCCCTTTATATCCCACTCCCACAGAAGCTGTGTGCCTCATCCCAGTCTTTTGAATACTGTTAAACCAAATGTCTGTAGTCTGGAACCTGTTGAAGTACTCTTAAAAAAAATATTTAAACTAAGTATTTGCCAGGATATTTTGTGACTGTATGCCACCAGAAATTATTGCATTATTTATAAAAGTTTGCACTGTCAAAGTTATGCTGAAATGGAAGAAAAGAAACTGCAGTTAGGTTATTGCTTCTGGATGACCTTTGTGCCTAATTTATTCACTACTCACAGTGCTTTGAAACTGGTGCACTTCTCTATAACAGGCCATTTATCCCAGTTTAACTCTACTAGTCTACCAAAATTAATGGAGATACAATTTTCCTTTCTTTTTTTTCTTTTTTTTTTTTTTTGGCAATCCATGAATGACATAAGCAATCTTAATCATGTAGAAAGAGTAATAAAATCTTGCCTTCAGCAAGGCCTATGAGATTTGAATGCTATGAAAATATGCTTACAATAACTGTGATTTAAAAAAAAAAAAAATCCTGCCTTCTAATGAAAAAAAGGCCTAAACACAGTTGAAGAGGTATTCAAGCTTGTGATTAGGTTGATGCCAGATGTTGATGCAGAGGAAAGGGAAGTTGAGGAAATTTAAGAAAAATAGGTACATGAACCCTTAGGATATTGGGTTACCAGCCAGCTGGGAGACACCTGGAAAGCAGCTATTTAAATCTGTTTGAAGTAAGGGTCTCTTGTACAGGGATTGGCCAGAATCTGGAGAGCAGAAGAGGCAGATCTGAAGCCTTTTCTGCTCCTCCTAATACCTCCTGTCTCCCTGAGCCTGCAAGGGGCAACTTCCAGACCCCCACAGCCCTGGGAGAGGAGCCTGAGACAGATGGGGGGAACTGTCTGCCCTGTGCAGGGAGCTGGGAGAAGGCTGGTGCTGCACCCATGCCTGCCAAGGGCGGGGCAGAAAGGGTGGGAACAGAGCATGTGCAGAGAGAGGAGAAGGGACAGAAAGTGTGTGTGGGGATTTTATTGACTGGAAACGATTATTTTCTTTTTAACATTGGTTTTATTTTTTTCCTCAATTTTTTCGTTGTCTTTACATTAATGCAAACTTATTTTCAAGATGATTTGATTGTATGGTATTTATTTATGTCTTTACCTCAATGTCATTGCATTCACATATATCCAAAAGACTGCTACCAACTTTTATAGATTTCTTTTTTACGAG
This sequence comes from Merops nubicus, assembly GCF_000691845.1. Taxonomy (NCBI): domain Eukaryota; kingdom Metazoa; phylum Chordata; class Aves; order Coraciiformes; family Meropidae; genus Merops; species Merops nubicus. The sequence goes on along the minus strand of NW_008595440.1, from coordinate 110,972 downwards.
GTCAGACTATACATATGCATGCATTCATAAATACACAGAGAAACAGATAAAAATGAATTCATTTCTAACTATACTATTCATAAATAAATGTCCAATGAAATTATTTTAATCTCCAGTTGTTTCAATTTCAATCTTGTATAAGGATATAATCTTCATTAAATATGTATGATATATATTATGTATAATATCTATTATATGCATTATATGTCTCCTGGTTTACAGAATTACATAGAAAACACTGAAAATGGAAAGTAAATGTTTTGTAAGGGCTATAAAAGTGAGAGGGCAAATAAAAAGCCATTATTTATTGTTTACAGAATTTACCCAAATTCTATGACCTTAGACTAATTCTGTACTCAGGTAGGATTTATTTTATCTCTACCAGTGATTGTTGTGAAGCATAAGAAAGCCAGTCAGTGTTTAGGGCACTTTTTGGAGACTGCCTCTCCAGGGGACTCATTCTTGTTTTGACCACAGGCTTCTCCTGCTTCAGTTCTCCACCTGTGAAATGGGGATAACCATCTTTCCTCTGCCTGGCATGAGGTGCTCTGAGGAAATGTGTGTTCAAGGATATTTGGCTATTAGTGCAATGAATCTGTACAAACATTTCAAAAGTGGGGACAAACAGACAATGTCAAGTTAAAGTGCATTAAATGATTACTTTCTTCTGTGCTTTATAGTATTACTTTTTGTATTTGCTTCTTGCTTCTGTCTGTAATTTGGCTGAAGGAGTATGTTTCTAGTTAATGAGAAGCTGAGTTTTCTGGTTGTGCCTCAGCATTTTAAGCCTGATTGTTCATAGAATCATAGAATCACCATAGTTGGAAAGGACCTCCAGGATCATCAAGTCCAACCCTCCTTCAAGCATTTCCCTAACTACTAGACCATAGCCTCAAGTGCCTCATCCACTCGTTTTTTGAACACTTCCTGAATGACGGGAGCCCATTCCAGTGTGCAACCACTCTCTCAGTGAAGAAATCCTTCCTAATATCTAATTGAAATTCCCTGGAACAATTTGAGGCCATTTTCCCTCATCCTATCGTCAGTAATTTGGGAGGAGAGACCAACACCAGCCTCACTACAACCTCCCTTTAGGTAGTTGTGGAGAACAAGGAGGTCTCCTCTCAGTCTTCTTTTCTTCAGACTAAACAACCCCAGTTCCCTCAGCTGGTCCTCATAAGACATGTTTTCCAGACCTCTCACCAGTCTCATTGCCATTCTCTGGACCCAGTCCAGCACCCCAATGTCTTCCTTATACTGTGGTGTCCAAAACTGGAAGTGGCACCCAAGGTGCGGTCTCACCAGTGCCGAGTCCAGGGCACGATCACATCCCTATTCCCGCTGGTCACACCATTTTTGATACAAGCCAGGATGCCCTTGGCCTTCTTGGCCACCTGGGCACACTGCTGGCTCATGGTCAGTCATCTAGCCAATAACACCCCCAGGTCCTTTTTCTCCAGGCAGCTTTCCAGCCTCTCCTCCCCAAGCCTGTTGCTCATACTGTTGTTTTTCAGAGAACACCACAGCCCCTTAGGGAAAGTCTAATTCAGACTTTAAATAGCCAGTTCAGATAGAGTTCATTTTAGCTTAACTCATTTTGGTCATTTCTTCGTGAGAAGGGCTTGACATGTACCAAGTACTCCAGAGCTCAGTTTAGCACAGTGGTGAGTGGAGCACTCGCTGACTGTGTCCTCAGGGAGGAGGACGTTCAGACAACCAATCCTCTGCTCCTTGTTGCTGTTCACACTTATTTTCCTCAAGGGCATATATATTCAAAAGTGCAGGAGATACCGGCTGAATCAGTTTTGGGATGCTCTATTAAAAGGGTCTTTGGTTTTGGAAAGGCTCTGTGTGTCTCCTGGTGAATATTACCATTTCCTTAAAAGGCTTCCTTAATTTGTCAAGGTTCAGGGACTCCACATTAAAGCACATGACAGAGCACAGCACAAGGCCATGTCTGCACCTTCCTTCCAGCTTCAAGACCTGTTGACCCATTCATAAACCTGTTTGCCTTACACTCTAAACAAGTCCTCTGCCATGAACCTAAGCATCTGTCCCAAACCTCCACGTGTGGAGTCTCTGACCTTGTCATTGAGACATTTATGACATCTTTGCATCACAAGGTTGTGTCGTGGGTTAAATGCAAAACAATAAACCCCATTTTTAAACTTGCTTTTTCTTACGGCAGGATTTGTGTGGGTAACCAAAACTGTGATGTATTTCATTCTCTACAGGAAGTATCTTTAAAAACTGTTATAGCTGATTGTATATACTTTCTGTAGCCCTTCCTTGTGTACACAAAAGGAAGATGTGGCTCCACTGTAAAGTGATCCAGTTTTGAAAAATAGCACTCTGATATTAATGCATTTAACACTGCTTAATGGGTTTATAATTGTATTCAACATTTTAACTGAAAAGAAGGAATAGGAATAAGGTGGGAAAACATACTCATGGAACACTCCCTTTTATTGATCATATGCACCAAAACCCAGAAGATGAGCAGAATGGTGGGGGATATGATGTCTGTGGACAGGTAGGAGACACTAGCACATTACTGAGCACTCAAAACTTGCATTTTGCAACCAAAACAGATGTGAATCCATTGAAAAGACAGAATGTTTTAAAGCACATATTCTGGCAAAAACTCACTTACTCTCACTTGCTAGTGATGTAATCTTTTCTCCATTAACAAAAACATTATGATACAACTTTAATTGGCTATTACAATAAATGAAAATGGCAATTCCATTCATTTAATTGACAGGTACCAATTATCTTTTTATTTTTACACTGGAGCAGTTGGGATCCCATAAAAAGTAAAAACTACTGTGTAATAGCTGCAACATGATGTCAGAGTTTTCATAGGAAGAAGGGAAAGATTCACCCGGCAGGGAAGAGATGGCTAAAATACACAAAATTTAAATTTAAAATAATAAAAATCTTCTGTGTTTCCTATGCCTTGGGGAATAATTTTCTGTGTTACAGAGTCATTATAAATAAATGTCAACTACTCACACCAAGATCCATTCTGTCCCTGTTAGTCCTGGTGAATAATCTTTCCCATAAATACACTGGTAGAGTCTGGAGTCTTTAGTCTTTTCACTTTTCATACTGGCTCATTATCCATTACAAAAAAAAAAAAAAGCCTTATTGATCTAAGAAATTATTTGTTGGGTAAAATACTACTCAAATTATTGCATAGTGTGTTAGAATTTGTTTATATTGGTTAATCTTTCTGTGTGCTTAGATCCCTGAGCTTTGTGACCCTGCTTCTGGGTTTTGATGGAATAACTAGAACTATTTTTAGCAAGACAGCAAGGAAGGATGAATACCAAATGCTACATAATTAAAGATGCTGGTGTGCAATGCATTTTCATTTTCTTCTGGATATCCCGGCCCCCTCAAATCCTTCAAGAAGGAAGGATTCACACGTCACAGAGAAGGTATGAAGCACAGACTAAAAAAAGTCATGAAAAGTTTTTCTCCAAAGGCTTGTGGCATTTTGGACAGTTGCTAAAATATCTACCATGGTCTTTGTCTAGTCTCCCTGCATCTTCTTTCCTGATTTGGAAATTCTTTGGAGCAGCCACTGTGCATTTGGGGGATCTCTGCTGTAACATGACTCTGCCCAAGGTATTAGTGTATCCCCATAAGCAGTATCTTTGACAGCAATAGGTAATATCATGAATAGGTATATCTATATACCCAGTCAGAGGCAATGCTGCAAGCACTGCCTGCCAATACATTTCTGTTGATGTCAGGGCAATTTTGACTGTTCTCTGGAAGGTTATTTTTGACCTTAAGATATTTTTGGCCCACCTGTAGAACTCCAGGCACATGTGTGTTAACAGCAATAGTATAATGAGAAGTGATATTTTAAATGAATTCTTAACTTTTATGACCAGAAGGATTGAAGGGTTATATGGTCTGATTTCCTGTGCATTAGAAACCATGATGTTTTTTGCATAAAATTCCCTTTATTGAACTTAGTTCACTTGTGGGTGGACAAACTATACTTTTCATGCCTTTTTTATTTACCCCCCATGTCTTTAGTAGCCACATCTGCAAAATCAGGCTGACTTTTTTTAATATCTAATTTTGTCATCTACATTTGGACACTGAAACACATAAAATGTTGCCTTCTTCAGTCATTACCAAGTGTTACTGCCAACCAGGACAATATCTGCAGAGCAAAACAGATGGTGCAGAGGACCCTACATCCTGTCCTGTACCCATTCTGGGGATAGTTACTTTAAATTAGCCCTAATCAGGCTGAATGAATACATCCTGGCTCTCACAGGACCCGAGGTATGCTTCTCTACCATATCTCCTAGGTTTAATGCCTTTTTTAATGTAAAAGAGGGACGGACCAGTTTTGTGCTCAGAGACTTTCCCACAATATTAGGTGAAGTACAATGCAGGTGATTTGCTTCAAAAACACACTCCTGTAGTGAAAGAGAGGGGAAAGTAATTGAAGTGATGAGCTTTAAGACCAGTATTCAGCAGCATGAGTCTGTAAGGGAGACTTTGAGAACAGAGTCGAATAAATAGGTTGACAAGTTGCCTTATGCTTGTGCATCTTGTTCAGATTTACATTTGTATAATTGGGTTTGAGAGCACAGTTTAATAACTGGCAACTGTTTAGGTATTATCCCAAACATCATGTGGAATAAAATCACAAGAAATAAGTGAATTATCCTACTGCTGGTGTGAACATTCTACTCTTTTAGTGTTAGATTTTCTATTTTTCAACTATATACAAGTCCAACAACAACCTGAACAGAGTGGGCTATAGAAAACTGTAATCAATATTCATCAAGTGTTTTTAAATCCTGTACCTCTGGATGAGAGCATCCAGCTCCTATTTAAAAAAAAAGGAAGGCTGATTCATGGAAATAACGCAGAACATGTACAAGCTATTAGGATGCCAAAATCAACAAAATGAATGGAATATCTTCCAAAACCAGATAATCACACAAATAGCAGAAAAGCCAGAAAGCTGCTTTAATGGGAAAAATGTATGTTTAACTGTAAATGACACATCAGAGGGTACTAAAACACCTGATAATTTGTATATTCCCAGCTGAGGTGAACTGAATAGTCTGTCAGATATCCTCTACTGACAGTAATTGTATTAAACTATCCATAGTGCTACAAGTAAAATGTTACACTCCCCTCTCCTTTAGAGTTTGGACACTAAGTTAAGGAGGTAAAAAAAGTTGTCAGTCAGTGGATGATAACCATAACAGCTCATAAATGTCTGTATCACTTTTAGTCAATTTTATTTGTGACGTAAGGGGCCTTAATCTAAACTTCAGAGAAAGACACTAAATTGCATTAATGTTCATTTGCCCAGGCTAAGAGCCCAGACACAGAAATTCACTGCAGTGTGTTTTGTGGGCAGAAGATCCTCTTTGACTCTGTCTTCTGTATGCTGCTTGTTTGTGGAGGAAAAAGCTCCCATAATTGTACTGCATAACAACTGAAATAGTTTATTCCCACAGGATGGAAAAAGGCTAAACTTTGTTGTTAATAAAACAAAGAGACCTGATAATAGTGTGCAAAATCAATGAGGTGCAGAAATGTCTGTGCAAAGAAGGCAGGTGATCTACAAGCTGGAGGGAGGAGTTGAATTGAGCACAGCCAGCCACCATACAGGCTTGATGAGGATGGGATTTCAGCACAAGGTCTGTTTGCTCCTGAAAGATGCCAATAATGTTTTGAGATAGTCCCCTCTTGTGCACAAGAAACTGCAGGAAAGCAGCCAGAAGACACTTGACATTTGGAAGAGACAGATACAGCTGACAGGACATTTAGGGGGGAAGCATCCTAAGCCCAAGAGTGAAGCAGTGATGTCCTGTGGAGGCTGTGGTGTGTGTCAGGAAGCCCTGCAGACCCAGCTGGGCAGCTGGTGGAGACGAGTGAGAAAACATACAGCCAAAGCAGGGACAGGGCAACCCACAGCTGGGAAGTCTGAGGAAAACCACTCCAATCAGACACTTGTAGGTCAGGGACTGCCTTTCTTCCTCAAAACCAAAGAACCACTGTGTGTTTGCAGACAATGTAACACCACAGTACCTGAGATCACCTCGCAAAGGGTGTGCAAACAAGCTCTGTGTGAGCGTGGCAGGAGCAGATGCTAAGGCAGCAGCATGTCTCCAAGCAGAAGTAGGAGGCAAGTTCCTGCCTTAGCACTCACAAGGCTCTATTTCTCTCTACTAGTTGCTCTCACTTGTCACTCTGTAGCCCAGAATTTTCACCCCATGTGCTTATATTACTTTCCTAAAATAACAATACAACAGTGCGTTAATGTCAGGAATATGAACACATGCTTTTTTTTTTTAATATTCATAGCTTGAAATTTTGCACTTATTGAGTATTGATTTCTCTGATACTATTGCTTAGTTTAAAATTTTCTTGAGAACTTTGCCCATTCTTTCAACTCTTACAGCTAGGAGACAAATTAGGTTTTCTTATAAAAAAACTAAAGTAAAAAGTACTAAACAAAACTTGTCAACATATTAATTCTTGCATTATTTTCTCATTTAAAGGAAAAAAAAGGAAAATATCGTTCTTGCCCCTCCAACAGAAGATATCAGGCAGCATAAAAAAAAAGAGAAACACTTAATATTGTTTCATCGTTTCAGGAGTTATTATTAACTTATTTTATTTAAAACTATGCAATAAATTAATTTTACTTCAATACTGAAAAACTCTTCATTTACTGAGTGGTGGTATAGCTTTTGTCATTACATCTTTTAGACATATTTCTGACATTGTTAAATTTGTAAGACAGGTAAACTGAGAGACACTTTTTTTCTGATACCTCTACATTGTGGAATAAAATTGATCATAGTGCCAGTGAATTAACTACCTTCATTTGATCTGGTTTAATTGCTGGACAGACTAGGAAAAGGCTTAGGTTAAGGAAATGGGGCTGCTCTGCCTGTGATGCCCAAATAGCCACTTGCAGCCTTTCCCCTTGGGAAATGGAAAGTGAGCTCCACATATAGATTCCAAAAATAATAAGGAGGGGGAAAAAGAAAAAAAAAAAAGCTTGAAAAGAAAATACCCTGTGAGACAAAAACTTAGAAGATAAGGTTCAAATGAGGTGGGAGGCCAGCCCATGGACAGTAATCAAGTTTTTTTTTCAGTTATATTTTCATTCTAAAACCATTAAGTGTTCTGTAGCCTGCAAGATCACTTTCTGGATTGGAGCACTGTGTGAAAGATTAAGTACAGCTGGTGTTGCAGCTTGGAAAACAGTGCAGGACAGACAGGCAGGCTTGAGAGTAGTCCTGGAGCTCCCCGTGGCAAGGCTCAGAGCAGGGAAGGTCAGTCCTGCCACTTGTCCTTCACTTCTGGTGGCCTTTGCGTGTGCCAGGACAAGTCAGTGATGCTGGGATGCTGTGCTGCTCTTGCTGGCACACTGTCAAAGGAGACCTGAGGGTAAGGAGTGATGCTGCTTCCTTCCCTCACTGTGGGTCACATCCACACACTGCCTCACACGGTGACTCCTCATTTCCCATCAAGGTCCCAGTTTTTAAGCCTAACAGAAAAGGCTGTGTAGGTGTATGCTCACCTTGGCCTCTGGACAGTTATGTTGCTTCTCTCTGCCTAACGGCCTCTCAGCTAAAGCCTCCTATTTCTGGACTCCATGTAGGCAGGAGCATTTAAAGGCCTGATGGTACACAGGTACCTCAGCTCAACGTTCTTACGTAAAAGTGAGCTCCTCATGACTTTGGGTTTGGCTGACTACCTATACATAACCTATACATAACCATTCCGAAAAACAAATGCAAAATTTAATACCTCAAAATCTCCTCTCTTCCTCCTTCCAGCTATTGAAAACACCAAATCTGGGATGTTTGAAAGGAAAGGACAGTGTTGACAGAAGCATAGCCAAGAAATAGCCGTGCCAAGAACAAGCATGTCATAGTATGCTGATTTAATTGCAGCATAATTAAAAGGTACATAGGTGGAAATGCTTCAGGTTGGTTGAGAAACCCTCCCGCGGAGATATTTGTGCTGGAGGGCAAGCTCTTAAGAATACGCAGAGAGGGCAAAGCATCTGGGCTGAGGTGTTCACAGGCAAGCCTGACCTTGATGAGATGAGAGGTGCTATAAGTAAAACAAATAAGTCAAAACCAGAGGATGTGTTATATGTATCTCATATGTTCATTCTATTATAAATGTAGTTACCATGGCAGCAGCAAACAGTTTTGGGGTTTGGGTTTCTCTACATACAGGCATCTTTTGAACTTCCCTCTTTTTTCACTGCCATATCTACTCCCAGGAGGATGGCTTGAAAACTTACTGATGTTCGCTTCCGTGAGCAATATATTAGTGATGAGAACAACAGCAACAAAAATAGTATGAAACCTCCACAAAAGCATAATGCTAATATTTTTATCTTTTCTTCTAGAACATCCAACTCAACCGTTCTGTTTAAGTCCTCCAGATTTCATCAGCAACAGAATGGTCTCTACACAGTTTCTGCTATATCCCGTCCTTGTGCTGTTCTTCTCACTGATTTTTAGAGCAAGAAAAGAAATCCATCTCTATCCATTCATATAATTTAACTGATTCACTCATGCAGCAGCCCTCTTCTTCAGACTTGTCTTGAACACAGCATAATTCAAGACCTTCCGAATTTTTTGGGCTGGGCTAACCTGGAGAGAAATGCTGTATGGGAAGAAGAGAAATTCCTATATTGAGCTACATCTGTTTTAGCCAGGCTGCAGGCAGGAGAGCCCAACCTCTCATATTAAGGCACTGAATCACTATGGCCACCAGCAGGCTATGGCTGTGAGATGTGGGGTACGAACCCCAAACTTAATACTTAACAACAAGAAACATTGATGCTTAGTTGTCCTGAAAGAACAACTTTTTTCTCTTCCAGGGTAAAATCAAAGATTTGTAGTCTTAGCTGCATTATCTGAGTGTAACTTGACAGAGTAGAAAAAAGAAGAAAAATATGACAGAGTCTGCTTTCTTTTGTGATACATCTGAGCTGACTATAAGATAATACAATAAACAAGATAACAAGATGAAAGAGAGCTTAAAAGGGCCTCTTTTCCATTCCCTGGCCCCAAAGGAGAATCAATTATTTCTAGACTGTTCTTGGAAGAAGTTGGACTAATCTGATCTTTACTGTGGATGCCTGGCTATTCTCTTCGCTACACCTATGGTTTCTAGGAAGTCGTAGGGGATCTCTAGGCAATTAAAAGCAAAGAACTAAGTAAGATAGTCAGAATATACTGACAACAGTACAAAGTAGCCAAGTATTTTATTTACTTAGGATTAGACCTGATTTTCATTATATTTTCAGTTGACTTTATTAACTAATATGGCATATTAAGGTCACGGTTTTACCTTTGCCTTATGCTGAATCATACCTTTCCAGGACTTACTCTGTTGTTCCCAGGAAAAAACCTTTTTAGCAAAGACCACTCAAGAAAGCATTACGCCCTTCTTTTTGAAGATTCTTTTTTGAGTTGAATCATTTTATTTTTTTGGGATACAGATGAAAGATGTCTAATAACTTACATCAGCAGAAGAGGGGGGATTGTGTGAAAATGCAGTTTGGACTCAAGAATAAATGGCCAGTGACTGCAGCTAATGGAAGCCAGCGTGCTCCAAAAAAGCAGCCTAAACAAATAGCACCTAGAAATTGTACACCAGCTCCTGGGTGAACATGTACTATGTAACAGAGGAAAGTCTGTAGAATCATAGAATCATAGAACGGTTTGGGTTGGAAAGGTCTTTAAAAATCATCTACTTTCAACCCCCCTGCCATGGGCAGGGACACTTCCCACTAGACCTGGTTGCCCAAAGCCCCATCCAACCTGTTCTTGAAGATCCCCAGTGATGGAGCATCCACAGCTTCCCTGGGCACCCTGTTCCTGTGTCTCACCACCGGCATAGGGAAGAATTTCTTCTTTGCATCTTATCTAAATCTAGCCACTCCGAGTTCAAAGGTACTGAAAGGCTGCAATAAGGTCTCCCTGGAGCCTTCTCTCCTCCAGTCTGAACAAGCTCAGCTCTTTCTGCTGGTCCTCATAGGAGAGGTGTTCCAGCCTTCTGATCATCTTTGTGGCTCTCCTCTGCACCCGCTCCAACAGGTCTGTGCAATTCGTATGTTGGTGACTCCAGAGCTGGGTGCAGTACTCCAGGTGTGGTCCCATGAGAATCGAGTGGAGTGGAGTGGAGTGGAGTGGAGTGGGAGAGTCACCTTTCTTGACCTACTGGTCAGACTTCTTCTGATGCAGCCGGGGATACAGTTGGCTTTCTGGGCTGCAAGCTCAGATTGTTGGTTCATGTTGAGCTTTTCATTAAACAGAAGACTAACTCCACTTTTAAAACTATGCTTTTGTAGTGAATACACTGCCTTCCTCCTCCTGCACAGGAGGAATGTTTATCCAGAACTTAATGCAGATCCCTCTCTACACTACTGAGTGCTAATTTCTCTTGATACACACACACTGTCAGAATCTAACCACTATTCAATAACTGTAAATTGATAATTTTAATTGCTGAAGACTCAAGCACTGTAGTTCTCAGTGTGTTTAAATGAAAAGAAATAGTAAAAGAAGTAAATCAACTCTCTTAGGGTCTCCTCTCCCCAGTAAACAATATCAAATTTTTGGGAAAAGCAAGCATGACATTTGCAGACTCAATTAAATCCAAGCAGCTAGAATTCCTCATCAAGATGGTGGGTAATTCTGAAGCTGCAACTCAGTTTGAGAAAATGCTTCAGACATGGAGGCATACTTGCAGTACTGTTATACAGTATGCTGAAGCTAAGGAGTTAACTGGAGCTCATGTGTAACTGTAGCTGGAAGACTGGTGGTGCTCTTCTGTACTGTATGGGCTTTGTGGGTCACACCACACAATTTACAACTGTTGCATGAGGTGTACATGCTCACTTCATTTTCTTCAGCGATCAAAATATTCTTGTCTCACAGCTTTGCAGCCCACAAAGTATTTCCATGTGTTTTAAAAAAAAGAGGTTAGATATCCCATGGCGTTCTGCTCCTCTGCTCTTCTGACAGCAATTCGGGGTTGGTGGTCACTTAAAGACATTTTTATCCTCTTGGCTGTACACATATTAAGGCAATAGCTATGACGTGTGACTGTGAAGCCATTTTTATCTCTTTCTGACAATGGTCTAAATCTCATCCTTCCTCATCTTTATGTTTCCCTCCTACTCTCTGTGTAAGTTCTTTGAAGATAAAAACCTTTGAGCTCTTTTGCCTCCCATGGAGGTGGGTTAGACAGTTTCTTTAATAAAAGCAACAACCCCATGGATGCTGTAAGGTCTCAGCTTTCACAAGGAAAAGAGATGTGACAGGCATTATTTCAGCAGCATTGGCATCAGGCCAACAGTGATATCTCCATAGTTCCCAGTGACTTCTCACTGAGCTCCAGACTGCAAAGATGATTTTATATTATTCATAGAATGGCTTAGGTTGGAAGGGACCCTAAAGATCATCTAATCCAACCTCTCTGCCATGGGCAGGGACGCCTCTCAACTAGACTAGGTTGCTCAAGACAACCTCTCTCTATGTATCCTTGACAAAAAATGCAAAAGAAAGGCAGGGATTTCGCTTGGGGAAAAACCTGGGAAATGAAGGATGGAGTAGAGTTTACTTATCTAACATTTGCTTCACAGTCTTGTGGTGGAGTTGACATTTAGAAGATAGGGTAAATTGAAGGGCAGAAGTTCTGGGCTTGTATTTGACCATTACTTCTAACTTTGGAACTTTAAAACAGCATTTGAGCTGTTTCTGGAGTGTTTGGAAGTGTTCTGTGCATGTTGTGAGTGAACTGTGCTTTCTGTATTAAACATTCATTGCATGGCTTTCGCTGTCTGCCAGCAGCTAGATAATTATTTAAACTACAAATCCATGTTTCTATCTACTCTTTTTTTTTTTTTTTTTTTTTTTTTTTTGTTTCCCCCCAGAGAAGATACCTAACCCATGATTTCAAATGGGGAAGAAATATGGTGAAAAATGTATTAGGAAAACTAAAATGTTAATGTGCAGAAATGATTCTCCTTCTGACAGAAAGAAGGAGCCATGGACAGTTCTAAACACATGAGGTAAAAGCTGCATTGTTCAGTTTATTTCAGAGGGAAATATTTATTATTCAGAGGGAAATAAACTTTGCACAAAATAAGTACTATTTTTTGACAACAAAATTTCATAATTTTAATAAATGTAGTTTAGCACAAAGTTTCACCATCTGCCTTGGGTTTGTCTTCCTCTGTCTCTGCTAAGACAAAGAAGCCATGTAGCTCAATGTTCAGCACCTCAGAAACCTTGCTCCAAAGAGGATTCAAGTGCCACATGAGTCACAGAAGACATTGGTTGGGGAAGCAAGGCATCCTGACGTGCAGCATCTCCAGTTAACCTTTCAACGAGTAACAAATGCAAGCAAGTGTTTAAATACGGTGTGTATTTAACCTTCTCCATAATGAATATAAAGCTGCATGAGAGAATATGGTGAATATAGATGACAGCAAGAAATTGAACTCTTCAGAAGAGGCAAAATGCACTCAAAATTAGAGCATCCTACAAGACATTTGAGATTTTTATTATTTTAAATGGGGATATGCTTTTCATGAAAATGTCTCCAGTTTTCAGCTCTCTTTTACAATCATTATGTGTCTATTTTAAAATAACAAGAAAACTAGGTGAAATAACTTGAATACTAACTATGGATCTGGCTAATTGTCTTTGATGCCAGTGATAACACCTATCCTAGCAAACATATAAGCGTCCCTTTCTTATTCTTGAACTTCAGTGATCTTCTGATAATGTATAAATCCTGTTAGCACTTTCCTCAGGACTCACAAAGACATCCCTGCCCATATCCCCCCTGCATCAGCCAGCTCAGACAACTGGCAGCTGTGTAATGAAAAGGAAATGAAATTTGCCTGTTAGCAACCACCTCCAATTCAGGGAAACAGGGACAGGCACCGAATCTGCTTGCAGTACTCTCAGGACTTCTGATATGTTAAAAGTACATTCTTGGAGAGAGTGGTTAAATGTGTCTCTTAGTAGACAGGTGAAACCATAATTCAGGCTGTGTGGCTGGAGCATTAATATATTCTTTTTGGCTGCTTTAGCAGTTTCTTGAAATTCAAGTCTCTATTGCTAGTTGTAAAGAGACAGGAAAAGGATGCATTTGCTCAAGTTCAGCCAATGCAAAATAATCTATAAAGCCAAGTGATTGAAAGCAGAATGTTTCTAGAGTATATTTGTACATTTCAGAAAAAAATAAACAATCTCTCAATACTAGGATGAAGCCTTTGATAATAAACCTTGAATAATTCAATTAAGCTACAACTCAATGATAAATGAAACATAAACCAAATAAAGTGGAGTGATTTTTTTTATGACTTAGATAATTAATAATACAATTAGAAATATTTATGCAAACAGGTCTTGTTTGGATCTCACAGAGTAAAATATTACCATCTTCCAAACAAATTATTTCCTTCCTATTTTATCTGTTTAATCTGCTCTGGGTTAAATTTGTTCAGTTTAAATTTCGATTATGACGCATCTGAAAAAATTCAGTGCTGGAATATTTAATTTAGACACCTTGAAGTTAGTATTAATTTACATCAAGTCAAATAAGACCAAGTTATCTAATGATAATAGAAGTCCGTTGATAATGTAAATTCCATTGATAATATAATGCCATGGTTAATGACAATCTAACCCTTAATGTAACTAAAAAATTATTTATAAACAAAGTGAAGCATGACTCAGATGCAAATTTGAATGTAGATGCTATTGTACTATGTTTGTCCACTGAAAAAAACATTTTGGTTTTGGGTCTTGCTAAAAGATGCTAATGATCAACAATCATTTATTTTAATGGTAAAACCACTCGAAAAGTGGCAGCCACCTATAAGGAAGAAGGAGAAGAGGCGATCATTTGGTTTGAACTTGCTTCTTTCTCTACTGTTATTTAATAATATGTCAAACAAATCTCAACATTTTCAGACTGTATACAAGATATGACCAGTTCAGAATGTAACATTTTTCAGAGTAGCATTTTAAGAAACTAAAACCTTTTCCCTGTTAAAATATTTCTCAATCCAATTTTCCACCCCCTTTAATTATCTTCAAAAATCCTCATTCTGAAGGATTGCACCCTTTCACATCTTTCAGCCATTAACTATACAGTCTTTATCCCTGCTGACATTTTGGCTTCAGGCTGTGCTAAGGGCCGGCATAATCTTGTTTTCCCAGGCTTCTGCCTTCTCTGCGAATGACAGGAGGAAAGGGGAAGCCAGGTAAGATCCAGAATTTCTTCAAAGATTAGAGCTCTAGAAAGTGTGTGGTAATCCAACATCTGTTACCTTGGTCCTGGAGCTGTGACACTGTGCTGCTGCTGTGCCATCTGCCAGCCAGTCCAGGAGGAGGCTGCTCCTCGCCAGTCAGTGTGATTAAGGCTGTCTATTTTTTGTTTGTGTTTGTATGCAGTGGGGAAAAAAACTGATTGCCCACTTTGTGCTTGGGCAGTGCCATGTGAGATGTGTTGGAGAGGAGAATGTGAGTCACTTTACCTACCCGCAAGTGGACAAAGCACAGGGAATAAATAAGAAAAGCAAAAGGCCACAGAGTTATTAACATACAAATAGCATCTATGCTTCATGTGCAATTCACATAGAAGTCACACATCATTCTGATTTTATACTGGTGGGTGACTAAAGCATGATTAAATCACCACTGAGATTTAAGTGACTTTTGGGTTGCTCAGCAGGAGTGATACAAACCACTGCACTCCCAGGAATTGTTCAGTCTCACAAGGAGGCATGAGGTCTTCATTCAGGGTACCAAGGAAGATTAGTGGTGATTTCTGAATCTCTTGATGACTTCTCTTTGTATTAATACAGAGAATACATACTTCTTCTGTATATGCTATTAAGGCATAGCCTGTTTCAGCCTCACCACTAATCTGTCAATACACTCTGCCTATGTGTACAGTGACTGCAAAATGTCCTTGTGGAGGTGAAAAGCTTTTGAATTGTCTCTGGCAGCAACTGTGTACTCTGAGTCATAGAATTAATGAGTACTGGAGAAAATTTAGGACATTTTGCATAAAGGTGCACTTTTGTAGGGAATGTGTTGTTCTTCAGAAAGGGAGAGAGTTCCTGTCCCAGAAAAGTATCATCTAGACATCTAAAAAAAAAAAAAAAAACCAAACAACAAAAAAATCAAACCAACCCAACTGACAGCAGATTTGATTTCCAGAGTGTCTTTGGTACAAAACTTTATTTATTAGTAGGAAGAATCCATGGCTTCCATCAGGAACCCACTCAAGATCTACAGATTTGAGTCAATTTCTCTCTTACGTTTGAAGAAAGAGATTTTAAATTTGCAGAAATTATTGGAACATACGTACAAATTATTCCACCATAGAATTAAATGGTTTTCAATTTTCCTGAAAACAGGTGTTTAAATCTTCAGGGAACTTTCTTTTTTGGAAGTTTTGGCAATTCTAGTGACTGGCACCCCAGTCAGGTATCTGAGCTTCTGCACCTGCAGTACCTGACGTGACAACTGGAAGGGACACTGGGCCGTTTGGAGTGCAGTCAAGATGTACTACTACTGCTCATGGAAATATTCACAAGCTGGATTTAAAGTAGCAACATCCAGGACCGGTCATAGAGTAGTGATGGCAGAAAAAGCATCATGCTCCTCTAGGACAACAGTTGAACGTTTAGTAGCCTGGAGAGAAGGCTATGCTGAGAGTAGTTCTTGAAGTTGCTAGTTTAGTACTGTTGAAGCCTTGTCAATAAAGCTGTGATCATCAGTGGATTCTGCAGTTCATACAGTTAATAGAAGCTGCACACTGTAGACAGTGAACTGATTTCAGCAGGGCTACAGAGAATAAGAGTTTGGTTTGTGGCGAGCGAGGGTAGGAAGTGTCCTTGCATAGCCGTAGGTTGATATGGGTAGCTGGCATCTCTGTGTTGCTTTATTGCAAGAGCAAACTAGAAAATCTGGTGTTGATGAATAGAGGTTTGAGAGCCCAGCTCCTCCTGCCGATAGGTTGTCTTCTTAAAGCATATCAGGTGAGCAGGCTTTTGCCATTTGCTGGCTGGCTTCACCCAGGGAGGGGCAAAGAGCAGAATAAAATGGAAGAACTTTCTTTATTCTGTGGCTGACAGCCTTGACAATCTGGCCCTATATTTAAAGGAACACAGGGCATTCAATTGTATGGCATTTTGATTTTTCTGAATAGCATCTCTCTGGAGATGAAATAGTAATCATCACCAGAGCTGCAGATTAGTGACTGATAGGAAAAATAGGCATATCATTAAGCTTCCACGCTCCCTTGTTATCTCACCACTTCTCATTCGATCCTTGCCTGCAAACAGAAGAAGGGAATCCCTGCACGGATGCACTACTGGCTTTGCATATAATCAGGTGTTGAAGCCTGCTTTACTTAGACCTTTTGTTTGGCTGTGGTCCCTCCTGGATTTTTTTTTTCCTAAGACTTGTGATTTCACCCCTGGATAATAATATAACAAATAGCTCTTTGTGTCTTTAGCTTTGTTCATATAGCTTGCATTAATATATTGACAATGTAATAAAAGACACATACAAAGAATCCTCTTGTCTTTCCCAGCTACAGCAAAAGCTGTAGCAATTGTTGCTGATGTGAAGCACAGCCTGAGACTCCAGCAGATAAACGACGAAAAATGCAATTTTGAAACTCAGCTGTAGAAACAAAATAAACATCTTTTTATACTTATGAGGATTTACTTCATATTTACTAAAGCCCTTTTTATTAGGGTATTTATCAGATGACCTGCTGGTTAAAGCTAATATTTTAAAAGATATTTTGAATACAACAGTGCTGACGTTTTGAAAAACTAAAAAAAATCACACCTGATTGATTTCCAGTAGTTTTTTCACTACAGCTTGATTGAAAAAGAATATTTAAAAGAGTTCCAAACACTTCTATTAAAAAGGATGATGTTAAATATGTGTTTTTTATCTGTTTTGTGTATGGGCACTTCAGTCTGGATTCTGAGGACAGCTATATTCTTTAAATCTTCCAGAGTCATATTGTGCTGCTAACTAAAATGCAGGATCCCTTACACTACTGCAAGTAATAAGAAAAAAAATGATGATAGAGTCAGCTCTTAGCATTATCTGCCCATAAGGAATGCAAGATCCTGTCTTCCCTGGGAGGGTCCAAGCCCTTGGTGCAGCACAGGATGTTTCTTCTGCCATCGGACAAGGAAACTTCTACATCCTCTTCCTGTCTGTTTCTCTCAGTCTTATTCTAGCCTTGTCTAGGTTTTGCCTGAATCTTCCGTTCCATATCTTTACTGTACTTCTCACTCTAACACATAAATATACCTACTCAATCATTCTCAGTGAAGCTATCTTTCCAAACAGGTCAAACTTCACATATGCCTTTAAATTCTGGTGGTGATGTACACTTGTGTTTTTGTCACAGAAATTACTGTAGCTTCTCAGAAGGAACTGAAATCAGAGACAACTGTTAATCTCATCAATTCCAATCTACCACAATGTGGTACCTGATAAGGAAAAGTTCTGTAAAATTGGCTAGAAAAGTATCTGTGAAGGAAAAGAAAAAAAAAAAAAAAACAAAACAATCAGCAGCTAGACTTTAATAAATCAAAGGCAATAGTGTTGACATATAATAGTTCATATTCCCTTTTAATGAGGAAATCTGGAATTCAGTTGTTTGGAGCTCTGTTTCTGGTTCTTCTATTGACTCACAACCTAGGACAGTTTTCAGAAGTTCTGAAACACCTAAATAATATTTACCTGCATCTCAAATATACTATGATACAGTGGGAAATTTGCCAGTGAATCTGTGGGGTTAAAATGTATCCCCTTTGCTGCTTTGATGGCTGAGGATGAGACCAGAATCTGACCAATAATTTATACTCCATTGTATGAGGCAAGTGAAGAACTAAAGCAAGTTAGCAGCCTCCAGGGTTAGTGCTGTGAATGGAAACTTCTGAAATGTCAAGAGTTGTTTTTTCCCTCCCAGACACATCTTGTCATGAAGCAAGATTATTATTAGAGGCAAATTCCATAGAAGTGAACTTGTACAACTGGTATTTGTGCATGAAACACCTTTAAAAAAATGATTGAGGGATAGGGAGAAGAATATTATGTGTATGACCTTGATGCTACATGTCATTTTAAATATGTAGTGTTACTGCTTTTGTTAGTGCTTTAATTCTTTCATACTGTTTCACCTATTGCTTAGTTTTTAATCTGTTAATTGATCCATTACTTTTATTTTTAAAAGATTCAGTTCAGGAAGAAAGATATTTACCTTAAAAAATACATATAAAGACCCCTAAGTGTTGTGCAAGATAGACTCAGTTTCCTCCTCATTATATTGGTGTCATTTAAAGAGACTAAACTCAACAACTTGTCAGTTTAACACTCACATGCCAATCTTTAAATTACAGCTTAGTACGTTGTCACTGACTAATATAAAATTACGTACATCAGAGATAGATCTGTAGATTCTGACAAAACCAAAACAAAACTGAAAATAGCACCTCAACAAGTTTAGAGATAATATGAATATTATATAGAGATCAAACATGTTGCCAAGGTAGACAATTTTTTAAGTTAATTTAATTTTTCAGTAGTCTGAATAAATCTGCTCTTTTGCTTTCAAAATTTTAAGAGTTTCAACAAATTCTGAAAAAAAAAAAAAATTAAAAAGAATCCTAATGAGCTCTGCTTATCATTGAAAACTTTAATTAGAGCCAGACATTTATTGGTTTGTTTTGTTTTCTTGGTTTTTTTCTTTCTTTCTTTTTTTTTTTTTTAAACAATAAATTCTTTGAAACTCCAGATTCAGCTCTTAAACATCTGTCCTTCAGCTTAAAGGGAGATGTTTGCAGCTGATGCTGCTCCATGGTGTAGAGGTAGGTATCTGCTGTCTCAAGGTCTCATTGAGCTGCCAGATGCCTGCCAGGCCATGTTACAACTTCCAAGGTACAGTGGGGACTCCTTCATTCTCATCTGCTGATGCTTTCCAGCTTCCCAGGCAACACTTAGATATTCTGAGTAAGATGAGTCTCCACTGGGAGTGAACATTGTACAGTCACTTTCCCAGATCATGAGGGGCCCAGAAACATATGTATATCCATATATGCATTGACAGCAAAAAGACTAACAAGAACCACCATCCTCCATTGGATGCTGGGGGAAATATAGTGATCAAGAATGAGAAAAAGGCTGAGGTACTGAATGCGTTCTTTGACTTGGTCTTTAATAGGAAGACCAATTCACCTGAGTGCCCAGCCCCCTGAGCTGGAAGGCATGGACAAGAAGCAGAATTAAGCCCCCATAATTCAAGAAGAAACATTTTTTATTGATGGATAAAAAATTGGCTGGATGGCAGAGCCAAAATTGTTGCGGTGAATGGGGTCCAATTGGTTGTCAGCAACGAGCATTTCCCAGGGCTCAGTACTAGGGCCAGTTCTGTTTAATATCTTCATTAATGATCATAGAAGTGTTTAAGCTGGAAAAGACCTCTAAGATCATTGAATATAATCATCAAGTATCATGCATATGATCTGCACGAGGGGGTCAAAAGCACCTTCAGCTAGCTTGCAGATGACACCAATTTAGGCAGGTGTGTTGATCTGCTTGATGGTAGGGAGGCTCTACAGAGGGATCTGGACAGAATGGACTGATGGCCCAAGGCCAGTGGTATGACGTTCAACAAGGCCAAATGCTGGGTCCTGCTCTTGAGTAACAGGAACCCCACACAATGCTACAGGCTTGGGGAAGAATGGCTGGAAAGCTGCTCAGCAGAAAAGGACCTGAGGGTATCAGCTGACAGCCAGCTGAACATGAGCCAGCGTGTGCCCAGGTGGCCAAGAAGGCAAATGACATCTTGGCTTGTATTAGAAATGGTGTGACTACCAGGACCAGGAAAGTGATCATCCACCTGTACTCAGTACTATTGATACAGCACTTCAAATACTGTCTTCAATTTTGAGCCTCTTCTGCTGACTGCTTGCCCAACTAGGAAGGATATCATCATCAAGAGGCAAACCAGCAACCAAAGTCCTTCCTCTACTCTTAAATCATACACCAATGATCCAACATACCAGACCACTGGAGGGAGGAATAGGTCAATACATTCACCCACAACAAATTTTGTGAAGAGGGGAGGAAGTTAACTCTGCAAGCAGAGTCAGTTCTTATATAGGTGGCTTCTTGACCTGCCTCCAAGTTAATGTGGAAGGTAGGGGCACCTGGTGGTGATCTCCTAATCAGTTCTTGCCCAACACTGGCCAGACCCTGGGCAAAAAGCAATCAGGAGGGCACTGGTTGTGGGCATCATCCGTATGCCAACCCTCATTCAGGGCTGGGGGTTTAACCCCAGCACTTCAGGCACCTCACTACAAGAGGGACATTGAGGTGCTGCAATGTGTTCAAAGGAAGGCAACAAAGATGGTGATGGGTCTAGCAAATAAGTTTTATGAGAAGCATCTGAGGGGAATGAAGTTGTTTAGCCTGGAAAAAAAAAAGAAGCTCAGGGAAGGCCTTATCACCCTCTACAACTACCTGAAAGGAGGCTGTAGCGAGGTGGGTATAAGTCTCTTCTCTCATGTAACAAGTGATAGGATCATGGGAAATGACCTCAAATTGTGTCACGGGGAGGTTTAAGTTGGCTATTAGGAAAAATTTCTACGTAGAGATTTCCCTCCTGGAACATGCTGCCCAAGGAGATGGTAGAGTCCCCATCTCTAGAGGTATTTAAAGGATGTGTAGATGTGGTGTTGAGGGACATGGTTTACTGGTGGGCTTGGCAGTGCTGGGTTAATAGTTGGACTTCATGATCTTAAAGGTCTATTACAAGCAGAACTGTTCTGTGATTCAGTGATTCTTAAGCACTTCTTGAAAGAAGAAAAAATGAAATTACAGGTTAGAAATAATGAAAATAAAGATACTGAGTGTGTTTTTAATACAACAGTTACTGGAGCTAGAAAGTAGTTAGTGCACCAGACTTTGTAATATTTAATACTCAATATATAGAACAGGTAGCTATTATCTGAGTCAGGGCTATCCTGTGCTCTGCCAGTGTATTCAGAAGGCTTCAGCAAAGATTTCCCTATTTCTTACTGCCAAATAAACTTCTTTATCAAACAGTTTCTTCAGATATGGTTTCTTCTTGTTATTATTGGCATGTGGTTATTAGAGCCTGAGCACATGAAGAATTTATTGTTCTCATTGAACCCAGAGTATGCTCACGTCATGAGTTTTCTTTATCAGTTTTGTAAAGTTTTATCACATTGCTAATTCCCTGCTATTAACGATAACCTTGTGCTCTAGGTCCCAATATGATCTTGGATAGTTTGTTCAGCATTTTTAGGATATCGAGTAACAACAGGACTAGGGGGAATGGGGCAAAGCTGGAAGTGGGCAGATTCAGGCTGGATGTGAGGAAGAAGTTCTTCCCCATGAGAGTGGTGAGACCCTGGAATGGGTTGCCCAGGGAGGTGGTTGAGGCCCCATCCCTGGGGGTCTTTAAGGCCAGGCTGGATGAGGCTCTGGGCAGCCTGGTCTAGTGGGAGGTGTCCCTGCTCATGGCAGAGGGGTTGGAACTGGGTGATCCTTGTGGTCCCTTCCAACCCTGACAGATTCTGAGCTGTTTTAGCAGAGGACTTTAGAGCCCTAATGGCTGAATGGTTGGACTTAATGATCTTGGAGGTCCCTTCCAACCTAAAGGATTCTATGATTCTATGATTTGTAAAAGCGTAATAAATGCAAGTGGATGCTTGGCAGTGAGAGCTCTGTCAACAATGCAGCGTTGTCTTGTAACATCAAATAACACTTCCACATCCTTAGAGAGGTTTTGGGGTTTGTTAATAGCAAGCTTCTTTCATA
>NW_008595440.1:61110-89009 GCF_000691845.1 Merops nubicus | reverse complement strand
AAAAAAAAAATTATATATATATAAAATTTTTCCCCTTCAGTTTTGTCAGTTAAAAAAGTTTTCACAGAAGAATATGGGTTGTCATTTTTGATACTAGGTTTTATGTCTTCTTGTAATGTCCCTCTTAACATCTCCATTCAAATGTCTGATTTGTTTCTTTCAGATTTTGGGTGAAGGTGCAGTCAGCTTGAAGGTAAAAGTTATCACCAGAAAAATATAAATCATTAAGGGGTGTACATTTCTGCAAAATAGATAATTCTAATAAGGTGAGATTCATCTTTCTCAGATCAAGTATTGGAAAGCTGATTGCATATGGTTCTCATATTGCTATTGGAGAGAAACAGCTGCTCATTTCAGCTCATGTTTAGGCATCTAAAACATGTGACAAGTAGGCATACTGGCCATGTTTCTTCTTCTCCAGTGTCTGATAAGCCTAAGAATGACTGGCTTAGGCACAGACACTATTCTTAAGTGTGTTAAGTTGAATGAAGTAAAACACACCCCTCGAGCCTAAAACAATGATTTTCATCCTTTTCAGAATTTCATACCAAACCAAGACCCATTTCTTCATAAGTTTTAGTCCAGTTACAGAATTGAAGAAAAATTTCAACTGGAAGGGGCCTCTGGATGTCATTTGGTTCAATCCTCTTCTTACAGCAAGGCCAACACCAAAGTCAAAACAGGTTTTGTACAAAGAACAAGAGATGTGTTATTAAGATAAACAAGGTAACAAATATACCAACAAGCATTTTTTCCTTCCCCTTCCCCTTCCTCTTCCTCTTCCCCTTTGTCTTCCCCTTCCCCTTTCCCCTGGATGTTTTTGTTAATTCTGTTGATTATCACAGTACAAGATTATTTTCAAAGAGTGAAGTTAGAAAGAAGACAACAGTATTTCAATCTAGAAAATCAGAAGTAGGAAAGTGATAGCTTGGAGTGAGGCACAAACCTGCCTGTCTGTGGCAGAAGTGGATGGATACAAGTGTGATCAGTGCTTTTGGTAGAACAAAAAGAAACCCAAACTGGACAGGACTAGAGATGATGAAGAGAAACAACTCATCATTTGGGGAGGAGAGGGAGAGAGTGCAGTTGCAGTGCACAGAGAGTGTATATACTTTTCAGTAAGAACCCTGTGCACAGTGTGGAAAACTTAAGCAATATACAGATACAGTGATTCTCTTCTTGTTATTGTTATTACAGATCTGAAAAGTTTCAGACTTGAGTCATTGCCTTGTTGTCCTAGTTGCTGTACAAATAGAAAGCTAATGAAGGTTCCTCTCCTGGTAAGCTCACAAGGTAAGTGTAATATAAGAGTGTCATGGTTACAGGGGCTGGGACCAGTGTATCCTTATGTGGGTAGAACCAAAACTGTGTATTCTATACTCTCTATGTCAGTGCTCATGGGCTGTTGAGAAAATCATGGGTAGCAGCTGCCCAGGACAGACCTCACACCCCAGGCTATAACAGATAAGGAAAGAGGTTCAAGGTCAGGGGAGATGTTAACACCTTCCCACCCAGCAGGAGGAGTCCTCCCTGTTAATGGGCCCATCCATGCCTCGCCCCATGACTCATACAGAACTCCCCCCAGGAGCTATTTCTGTTTAATGGACCATCAAGGACCCACTGCATGACTCATAGACTGATATCAACCCATTGTGAGATGCTCCACCCAGGGGGAGGAGCCAAGTGCTCCCACCTGGATATAAACTGGGGTGCAGTACAGCACGGGGGGCCTTACCCACTGGATTTCCAGAGGACAAGAGCTACCAGATCTTTTCTACAAGACCACCGTTTCATCTGGACTGCTACCACCACCCTAACTACAGAGTATCAGGTTGTATTCTGACTCTGTGGTTTTTCCTTTGTATTATTGCTTTTTTTTTTTTTTTTTTCTTTTTAAATTTTATTTCTGACTTGGAGTCTCTCACTGGTTTGTTTTCAAACCATTACAAAGAGGCAACACAACCAAATGGAGGGAAAAAAAATATATATAGCCTTCATATTAGGCAGTAGTCTCAACATATTAGAAAGCTGTCAGTTGCTTGATTTTTTTTATGGCATCAGGAAAGCAAGGAAAAAAAAAAAAGGAAAAGAAGAAAGCAAGTTTAAGAATACAAAACTCAAACACAAGGGGAAACAACAGAAAAAGTACAAAAGTTATTTTTCAAAATATAACAAGGGGTGAGGTTGGTATCACAGCCCAAGTAGAATGAGCTCTAAATACATAAGCTTCAAGATTAGTTAGGGATGAAGCAGAAATGGACAAAGAATTAAGCCTCCTTTGTGCCTGATGCAAAAAGAAAAGAGAAAGTCCTGGAGAAATTCAGAAAGAGGAGTGTCATGAAGGAAAAGGCAGGCTAAATAATGCACAATGTTGCATAATACTTTCAGCCATGTGAATGAACAAAAAAGATCTACACTCAAGATGTATTCAGGAGCTGAATATTAAAAGAAAAAGAATAAAATTTACAACTGACAGTACCTGGTACACTGTCCTTTAATCACATATATATGGTTTTAGGTTAGTTGTGAGACATCTTCATTCCTTTTATGATTTCAAAAATTCCTTGTGCATGTTTTTATGGCTAAAAGCAGGTATAAGTCAAGTTTCATGCTTTATAATGTACTTAGTTTGTTGAACGGGATGCTTTTATAATTGAGATAGGCAGCTGATAATGTAAAGGGAAAAGAACAAACTAATGAAAATGTAGACCTCAAGCTCTTAACCCTGGGTTCTTGCGGTTGCTATGAATGTGAACAGTTTTAGTAACAAGGGCATCAGACATACACCAAATTAACCCACATATGTTCATTTCATATTGAACCAGCATTTCCCTTGGAGATCTGCTCAAACCTGAGTAAAGCCTCATATTCTTTGCTTGTGAAACTGAAACATGTCCTAGTCCCGAGCAGCATAGGGACAGACAGAGAAGAAGAGAGAGATACTTAATATAGTCCATACATGGGATCAGCCTGGTTGCAGTCATGAAGCTTTTGGCATGATCTTTCTGGGATATCAAATGTCAGAGATGGAAATAAAAATTATTCGTAAATTCAATTACAAAGTGCTTTGAGCTTAGAGCACAGAAGTATGAACGATGGAATAAATATGTTCTTAATTTTTAGTTAGACTTAGAGATTCTGAAATGGATAACAATTCCCCTTTGGGTATTTGCAATGCCAAAGTCTGCGTTTCTGCTCCAAAGAGCTTATAAGTGACAAAGCAGCCAGAGATCATGCTGATGCCAAGTCTTCGTAAGGACAAAGCATATTTACATTTATATTCTGAGAAAGTCTAGGAATTATATTCTGTGCTGAAGAACTTCGGAGCAGAAATGCTGGAGGGGGGACAGCCCCTGAATTGGAAACTAAACAGGTATGCAGACAAAGTGGAGGCTGTGAAGCCTAAAGCCTGAGGAAGGACAGCTGACGGTGGAGGGGGACTGCGATGCCCATGGACTGGGGCAATATAGTGCAGTATCTGTATGTCAGAGCAGGGCACCTGCACCCCCAAAGTGTTCTGGTCGTTCAGCAGAGCAGGGAGACTTGGTCTCAGCTGGGGATCTTTCTCTTCAGAAGGATATGTGTGAAACCAGTACTTCACAGAGTATAACTCCTAGGGAAGAGGTGAGGTCTCTAAATTTAATGGATTTGAGACCCAGACAATTCATAAAAGCAAACGATTTGCTGTTTGGTGGCTTCTTTGAGGATATTATCTGTTTTCAAGAGAATCAAATAAAAACAAAGGAAAGATTCCATTCACATGGAAATATACACTCATATGAAGACTGAGGAAAATGTTGTACATTAAATTATTGGTTTAAAAATCAGTTGAAGGTTATGTAGTGAAATAGATTTAGCCATTTAGCTTCTTTTTGGCTTAGTGAAATTGTGATTTCCTATGGATAATGTCAGCTAGAAAGGTAATTATCTGAGTTAAATATAATCTAATGAAAGCCCTTAGTAGGATAGGAATACTGATGGTGGTATGAAACACTGTCTTCCTTTTCCCTGTATGGTTTCTTATATTATGTTAATTGATGTATCAGTCTTGCAGAATGCACATACCCACACCCACCCATCCCATCCTCATCTCTCAGCTTCAAGTAGACTTGAACACTGCATCTAGATCTTGAAGTGACTTAATCACAAAAAAGTGATGAATACTTTCTATTTTCCAAATGCAACATTTTATTCTAGTTTACCATGTCCACATTATTAAAAAAAATGATTGAAAATCACACTGATATTTCTGTGCAGCTGGAGATGCGTTTGATTGTGTGTCTGGGTATTCAGTGCCAGGGAGCTCTACAGAAACTGTAACTTTTGTGGAACTATCAGAGAGAGACTGCACTAAACTATTTTTCATTCTTAAATCATTTCTGCTAAAGTAAGCAACAATCAGCTGTTTATATTGATATTGACCTACTTGTAAAGTGCTTTGGGAAATGTATTGTTATTCAAATGTGGTGTTGTTATTATTTTTATTTCATTTTAATTGCATTCTGTCATGTTCAGAACTTCTAAAACATCTATCTCCTCAGCATAACATCTTCCTGCTTGTTCTCTACAGAACAGCATTTGGTTTTTTTAAAGGTTGAGAAAAATATTTTCAGTCACTTCTGAGTCAGAAGATAATAAAATGTACTCAGAACAAATTAAAGTCTCTTTTTTTCATCGTTGTTAAAGCCAACCGTGGTCATATGGACTGAAAGAAGACAGAGCAAAAACTTGTGAAAATTGGCTTGGGAATAATTCCCATTATGATGAAACACCTTTGCTTGAGCTCAGCAAGGGGAAGACAAGGTTATAGGTGTTCAATCATATCAGTTAAAATCTGAGTAGAATCTCTTCAACACACTTTCTGTGCCCTACATGATAATCAGGGTTAGCTGGTTTTCATTAATTAGGAGTTTGGGCAAAGACTGGGGTTTGTTCTTGGAACAATTTGCACAAAAGACACAGTAAATGACTCATAATTCTCTGAGGCCGGAAGCCCTGTTTGAACACAGAGTTTGTATTGCTTTAAATATGCAGGTTCATTTAAAGTACTAAAACTGCAAGTCACATCCCATCTTTCCCTTTTCAAAACCAGTTATAATGATATAAAGTCATTATATCAGGATAGTTGATTCCAGTGCAGGAAGAGAAATGATTCTATGAAATGAACAAGCTATATTGGTATTATCATACATAAAATGGTATGATCCTACCTACACTAAAGTTTCAAATGGTTGGTGCATAATGCTTAAAAATAAATCACATTCTTAACTGAAGCAGTTGAACCTGTAGGACAGCAGTTTTGAGGGGAAATCTATTTTATGCTTGTCTTTCTTGCCCTGAACACCACCACTAGCAGCAGCACAGGGCTGTGGAGGGGATCAAATATAAGACTGTTGCAGTACCATCAGTACTTCTGGTGAATTTATCACTGTTTTTAAACTTAGAAAACACTTTGAGAAGGCTTAAGCAAAGCAAGAAGATACTTCCTTCACTTTCTGACCCTCCAAAAGCAAAGATAGGCTACTAGTGCCACCTTTAAGAGCAGAAACAATTATTCTGATTTTTTTCAGAGTTTCTGTGGACATAGTATTTAACTTACTGACCTATTTCAATCTCCTCAAGACAAGTTCAATATTATGAGGAGTTGTGATCATTTCTCAGCACACAGCATACCACTGTAAATTTTTGGAAATCACATTGTCACTGATCCTTGAAACACCTAAAGAATGTGTATTGCACTTACTGTTTTGATAGATTATGACAAGTCAACATGACCTTCTGCAGAGCACAGGTCAGAGAATTTCATCCTTGTCATACCTTTGTCTCATTCAGCAGTTTCTTCTTTGTTAGAGAGGACTGCGAAACAATGAAATAGTTACAGAAAAGTGATATGTACTAACAGGCAAGTCTGGCAAGATAACAGCAGCAGCATTATCAAATCTACATGTCTCTTTTTCTTATATTCAACCCAAGAGGCCATTTAGGTTGTTTACAAACAACCAAAGATGTTGTACCACTGCACCTTCCTCTTGTTATATTTTCAATTTCTGACTGCAAGTGATTCAATTGAAAAAGGTCTTCAGGGTCATGATTCTGAGTTAAAGGTAATTCTAGTATACTAATTTATGTATTTCCATATTTTATTCCATATTATTTTAGTTTATCTTTTTGTATTTTTAGCCTCTGAAATGTGGTGAAAGGCTAACTTTTGTGTGTATATTAGCAGGAGCTGACACTGGAATAAAGAACTGCTCAAATTTTAATGGAAAACTTGTCATTTGTCTTGATTTTTTAAACGCCTCTTTTCACAAGTGCTGCTTTTCTGACGATGTTCCTGTTCCTGCTTTTCTAGGGAGATATGTTATTCACATTTTTTTTCTGTCTAATGAAATTGAGTTAACATGGCTGATAGAACTAGACAGACAAATTTTGATGTTTTCTGTAATGATTCTAAAGACTTTAATGAAATTTCCTTGAATTTGTACTATGAGAACTGGGAGCAGCTTGTTTCCTGGTTCTTGCTGCTCAAGTGTGTGCCCTCTCAGTATGGGGTGGACAAAGATTTAATCAATTATTAGACTTGGTGTTTTGGCCATCGTGTCGTCTGTCCCCCCTACTTAATCTGTTTAATTTGCTTTTGTTTTCTTTATATTGTTCACCCGATTGAATGACTGACCTTTTCTTCAAAGCTTCTTCCCCAGCTGCTATGGAATAAATGCATGGAGGTACTACAGCTGAACACTCCTCTTTTTGAAACCTGAATAAATAGATTAATGGAGTGAAAAACCTCTGATTAAAAAATTGCCTTAGCCTTGCTTTTCCTAAACTCACCTGCATCTGCTAATAATAGTCCTGGTTTTCCCATCATGCCTTTTTACTATCCCCACCTCTTTTTATCTTGTATAGATGCAGGCTTTTCATGATGAGAGATGGGACAGAATGAGCATTGACACCAGTCTGTGCAAAATACTTTTTTCCTACAAAACCCCATGTTTCATGCAAAACTACTCAAGGAGGAGGGAGAAGGACAAATCTAAGTCTTGGATTATACTCTCTAAACACAGGGACATTTCTTCTTTTCTATAGTAGTTACCCAAGTAACCAAGATTATATGATCAGGCCCTGAATAAATTAAAGCATCAGGGTACACAAATTATTTTTCAATTTCAAATAGACCACTGTGTACTTAAAAACCCACACATTTTACAAATACCAAACCCAACAGATAAAATGTACAAGATAGCCATTCAAATAATAACTTTTTGACTGTTTGACCTAAAAAATGTCATGGCAAAAGACATCTGCAAAACACACATTTTCATTTTACGTTTCTAATGTATCCTGCTGGCTGCATGTTGCACATCCTGCGATAGCACTTGCATTGAAATCAACACAGTGAAATATGACATGTCAGATCAATGAAATGAACAGCACTTCTCCATGTGTAAATTGAAAAGGCATGCAGAAAGTTTTTGCAGAAAGAATTGACGAAACAGATAAATGATATTTTTGGGGGTATCTCTTTCTGTTGCTGATAACAAAAGTGCTGGATGTGTTATGAAACAGTAATATGTCTTTTTATTTCTTGGTCATTTTTAGGTATTGCAATAATCCTGACCAGAAAAAAAAAAAAAAAAAAAAAAAGAAAAGATATACAATTTCTTAGGACAGTAAAGGATTTGTCTTTCTTTTTAATATGTTTTTTGTTTTTTTGTTTGTTTGTTTGTTTTTTTCATAGCTGTTTTATTTTTTATCCTTATTTGTTGCACTATGGTTTTATTCTCTGGCTAAAAAAACATGGGAAAATATATTCCACACAAGCACTATCTCTGTTTTCATCTGTTAAAATTAAATGGTAATTCCATTTAATCTATTAACCACAATTGCTTGCAATTATAAGATATATATTGCATATTTTCTTGCCTTAAAAGTACTTCACAATCTGTTACCTTCTGTTTTCAGAAGTGGAAGTGCTATAGTTTTTCATAGTCTCTGTTTGCACGGTATTCATCAAAATAACACCAATGACATCACACTTTCAAAGAAAAGATAACGATTTGATAACCATTTTTAGCTGGATATTGTTGTTTTGAAATCTGATATTAAAAGTATTTCATCATTAGAATACTAAACATCACGTAAATTTATCAAAGCATAGGAGCACATTGCTGCTTAAGGCCTTGGAAGCTATTCTATTCATGCTGCACACTTGAGAAACAACAAGTAAATAAATGCTTCGCTCCTTCAAACTAAGCTAGTCTTTAAAAAAACCAGAAATCACAAAACCACAGCCCACTCTCTTGCAGTAGAGTCTTTTATGCCTGTGCACAAACACAGAACTACACATTTTTAAAAACACTATTTCCAAAACCCTCTTTCCTGGAGAAGGCACGTTGGGATTTAATATTTGCCCCCAACAACGGGTTCACTTGGCTAAGCATCACTGAGCATCAATGTATAAATCGTGCACTCTCATTCAGAGCCACTGCATTTCCACAATATAAGTGCATGAGACCACATGCTGGTATTCTCCACAAAAGTCACTTGTTATTTAAATCAGAACCACAAACCTGCTCCCTTACCTCCCCCTCCCCAGCCCCTAGAGGGGCATATTCTCATTAACATTCTTAATGGTAATTGGAATTACATGTGCACATCAAGAGGAGAATACACCTCCAGATGCGATATTTGCAAGCTTCATATTAATCCAGCCTGTGTTGAGATAAAGCACATCATTGAACATACAGTTCCTATCCTGATATTGAACAGTAATATATGTTTCTATGTACAAAACCAGGTCTTACACACAGACAGAAAAGAATCTAGTATGATACAACCATAGCCTCCATTATTGTAGGAGCTGATCTTGCCGTTTCTCACACGTGAAATATTCTGCTGCCTACGAGGTACATATAGGTTTATGATCCAACATATTTTTTTCTATAATGGAAATTAGTTGCAGATCTGAACAATTTTTAAATGGTGACAAGAGAGCATGACTTAGACTTACATACTCAGAAAAGAAGTTGCACAGTTCAGCACAAAAATGAATTTTTAAAAATTAATGGTCGGTACATGTTTTTTCTAACCTCATAAAAATAATATAATTTTGTTAATAAAAATTGTAAATTCTCAAAATATAATCCTTTCAGAAATAAACCTGCAAAATATATAAAAAAATAGCCAACACCAAATACACTTCTAAACATACTTTTAAAATTCACTATAATTTTACAGCTTTAATTATCTTTCTCTAAGTTCCCTACAATTCCTGTTTGCAAAATGCAAATGAAAAGTAGATTAGAAAACAGTGCAATCTGAAATCTGGAAAGCCCAAAGAGGTTAGTTTAATCTTTGCAGAAATTTCATAGTGGAAAAATATTTTCTTTACTGAGCCTTTCCACTTCTATATAATGGGAATATTCTGTTGTTATTTTTAAGCAATTCACCCAATAAATCATAAACATCTCCAACAGAATTAGATAAAAGATCAGTCCCAGAAGCAAAGGGCATATTTGACTTGAAGGGCATAAACTGAGGTTTCATTCCTTTGAAGAAAACCTACTAATATTGTTACAGAAACATACATTGAAATAACGTCAAATTCTACTAAAAATCGTAACAAACTAAACCATCTGCTGAAGCACCTCAGCTAGAATTGTCTAAGGCTATAAAACAAATGCATACAAGACAGACAATATCAAGGAGAACAGGATTGGAGCTGAGGAAAATTTTCATTTAGTAATTATCTTTCTTCATGTAATGACATGCTAGGTTTAAGCCTCTGACATCTTGGAAGTGCTCATGTATTTGATTTGACTATTCTTCCTTGCTAGCAAAGATGGTCATCAAAACAATACTTGTTTGGGAATAAGTAATGCAAATGTCACATCTGTCTTGCTAATAAATAGAGGAATATAGAAGAAGTGTATATCATAATGTTTTTTTAAAAAGGAGAAACCAAGACCCTCCCCACACTAAAATAATACACAGAATGCCAGGTTTCAGGTATGTTGCAGTCAGAAATGCATAGAAATGAGAGAGAGGGGAAAAAAAAAAAAAAAAAAAAAAGAAAGAATGAAGCCTTTCTAGGTCATCTATTCCATCCATCTGCTGGAGAGAGATCACTCCCTACAAGGTACATGCTAGAGCTTTTCTCAGTTTGATTTTAAATGTCTTGTTTCCATCTGTTCAATTTGACCTTACCTATTTCATCTTGGGTAGGTAAAATGGCTGCTGTATAGTGCAATAATTCAGGGCAATATATAAAAAATTAAAAAATCAGCATGTAAAAGTCCTCTTATCCTTAGTGCAGCTAATTTTGAAGATAATGTTTACCCACAAAAGATCAGACTGGTCAAACGATGCCTATAAGACTGCTGTCTGTGTGTGAAGCGTCATCTTTTATGGTATCATATGGATTAGATTCTGAGCTAATCAGTCAGATTCAAAGCTGAACTGCTTTGGGTCCATCTTACAATGTAAATGTAGGGGGGTGGGGAATGCTCAACTAAAGTCTTCTGCGGTTAATGAGTTGCCTTTTCCACTCTTATTAGCTAAAATACTTTAACCACTTTGGTTTTTTTATACTTAAACAATTATATTAGATGTAATCGTTATTTTATTAACGTTTTTCTCCAAGGATTTTTCTTTCTGATTATGAGTACTTTGCAATTTCAGACAGTATGATGGATGCTACTCTTCTATGACAAGAATTTTAACAGCCCTTCTTCAGCACTCAATGCACACCCAATTATGCGTCTGAGCTAGTAACCTTGAATTTATGTTGCCATGGCGACAAACTGGTCATGCATTATGGATTATCATTGAAATTCTACACCCCTACCTAGCATAATGAGAGTTGGGGACTTAATCAAATCAGCCATTCTGTGTGACACAAAGTGAAGAACTAGCTCTTATTGTTCAGCCTGGAGAAAGGAAGCAGGCCTGATGGAGTGGCAGCTGCAGTGCTGCAGCCTGATAGATTGCCCTTATATACATTTGTGAATGTATAGACAGATGGTTTTCAATGCCTGGAATTTCTGGCTTAGGAAGCAGCTGTTCGGGTAACCTCTGCCGTCTCACCTTGTTGTCATGGAGTATTGCACCGAGGCTGAGAATGTGGACGGGTACATTGACAATCTGACCAAATTTAGGCAGCGTGGCACCCCTTTTTCATCCTGGGGCAGCAGGGATAGGAGGGAGGCGGGGTTGAGGGGGGAGCACTCCCGTGGGCTGCAGCAGGGTGCTCGGGCGTCCTCCAGCCTCTCTCCTGCTCTGTCTGCACAGAAAAGGGCGGGCAAAAATTATTGTGCAAAATCAGTCCTGGAGATCTGATCTAGTTTGTGTCTCCTCCACTGCCTTGAAATCACGGTGCTATTTGTACACAGTTCAGGCACTATAAAGACACCAGGGTTTGAGGTTGCCACCCTGTATTTTGTTTGTGTCTGAGAGGGAACACCAGTTTTGCTAGGGTCAGAGCTGGTGAAGGCTCAATGACAGAATGAAAATCAAACCAAGTGGATATGAAAAATCAACAACCACCATATACCTCTTACCTGTCACACTCCTTTTCTGCCTTATTACACAAATTTTTCTCTCTAGTCTGCGATATTGTAGGAAGCTACAGGAACTGCTAGGAACTCATTAACTTATTTTTTTTTAATAAAATAGTAGTAAAACTGTAGCTATGTCTAGAAGAATTGGGCCAAAATAAAGACTTGAAAAGCTTAAATCTGCTTAGTGCAAGTACCTGAGTATTTTGTTCTGTGACAAAAGGAAGCTGAGCTATGTAGTATTACTCATTTGTTCTTATATTATTCTTAATAATTGTGGCTTGTTTTTGCTTTCAGCATTATTTTTGTCCACTTAGTTCCCCATTGCTCAAAGCTTTAAAGCTTCAAAGCTACCAATTCCTCATAAACATACAGATGTTAAAAAATCACTGCTTTTCCAAAATCTAGATCAGCTGATTATTCTGTATCACCTTTATATTCTGGAAGTCTAGATGTTGTTACTGTAATATAGTTTATGTACTTATTCATATGTATAAGATGACCATTGCCATGGTTTCTGCACAGGGAGCACTGTGTCTGTCAGCCTTGCCATTACAGATTCACTACACCTGTGATTTCAATGCGTGCAACATTCTCCCAGAATAAAACCTGATATGACAATAACATTTCAAAGAAATACCTTATTTTAGATCTAACTGCTTCATTAACACCACATTTCTTTCTGCCAAACTGTCTGTGTTTGTGTTTTGATGTATAAAGTATTTATCATGCATACATTATGAGATTTAATTTTCAATGCATGTGCAGGAAGGGAATATTTCAGCAAACTTTTCAAATAATTCAATGCACAGATTATCAAGGAGCCTTGAGTAGGCATCCTCTGTCTGTCTGTCCATCTCTCTCTCTCTCTCTTTCAACAGTCCTTTAACTTCTGCGCACCTTTGTACTTCAAAAAGAGTCTCCGCTGTCCTGTACTGACCCATGTGATTGCAGTTGCTCCCTGGAAGGCTTATACAGACTATCCATAAATGATTTGTGAACTGAAATGTCCCAGGAAAGCCTGGGCATGAGAGACTGCACCTACTCGAGGGCCTGATTCTGCAAGCCCTCTTCCAGATGGAGCCAAGGAATTTGTTCTTGCCCTAGCTTGAGGATTTATTCTCCCAAGTGAAGTCATGTCAATAAATATGTCTTTTGAGCACACCCCAATCTTGACAGTATAGAGGATTTGAATTATTGTTTGGTTACTGAGATGTATCAGGACACTTTCAGGATTTTTTTAATTTTTTTTTTTTTTTTTTTTTTTTTAAGAAAGGATACTTCCCAAAAATGATTCATTCACACAAGGCTGTCTTGGTCAACACTGACTGACTAAGTATGGAAGAAAATTCAGAGCTAGGGCTTGATGGGATAAGTAAATAGACTGATATCATTATAATTTTTCTTGATGAAAGAATGAATGAACATTTTTCAACTTTAATTTACAGTGCCTAGAATTTCCTTCTGTTTCTAAACCCTTACATATGATGTTAACATCAAGTTTACATTACTTAAATTAAATTTTTTTATGGTTGAGTGGCTTTTATTGTGTGGGCATTTTGGAAAAGGGTGTTACAGTTGGGTTTAGCGGAATAAGCCAACAAAAATAATAGTGAATGCTTTAAATTAAAACCTACAGAGAAAAATAAGAAATAAGAGCACTAACATGAGCACAGGGAACTAAGTGCTGCCTTTTGTTTAAAACATTCCACAGGAAAGAAAAGAAGATTTTCAGAACTTTTTTTTGTTACGTGTTTTAAAGAAACAATTTTTAACAGGGTAGACTAACTTCAAAAACAGTGTAACAGGATGGTGCAGAAAATGACATTAGGCTAAGAATAAATACTTGGACCCAGTATTTGATTTATGATCAAATTGTATACCTCAAGGAATAAAGAAATGCATGCAATATTGTTCCTTATATTAACAGCAAGGAACGAACTAAATTTGGAACCTATCTTTGCAACGTTTATTTAGGTTAAGTAGAAGTTTTTCAAGAAAATACTTCTGTTAATCGCAGTAAAATCATTACCAGGAGTAAATTTTTCCCTTAGCATAATTTATGGTCCCAGAGAGGAGTCTGAATATCAAAAAGTATTTAAAGTTTCTGAAATATAACATTATCATTAGTAAGAAAAGCTGAAAAATGCACTTATGAGTTATTGCTGCTTTATTTCTATGTCAACTTATGGCAGGCATTATTAGCAAAAGCTGTAGCTGGAAATAAGGTATAAGCATTTGCTCAGAAACTTTAGCCCTGTCAGATTTTAAATACTGTCTCTTGATCTTTTTAATCAAAGAATCATCCATATTTCCCTTCACCCGGTCCAGTATTCAAAGATTAACAATTTTCTTCATAAAACAACTTTAAAATTACCATTTTGGAGGAAAGCCAGTGTCACTCCAATTTTCATAAAGAGCAAGATGGAAGATCCAGGAAAGTATAGACCAGCCTCACCTCCAGCCCTGGAAAAACAATGGAGCAGCTCATTCTGGAGGTCATCTCTGAGTACATGGAGGAGAAGAAGGTTATCAGGGCTAGTCAGCATGGATTTACCAAAGGGAAATCATGCTTGAATAATCTGATAGCATTCTATGATGTGGTGACTGAATGGGTGGATGCAGAGAGACCAGTTGATGTAGTCTACCTTGACCGTAGCAAGGCATATGACATGGTCCCCCATAACATCCTCCTGAGCAAGCTCAGAAAATATGAGCTAGAGGAACAGGCAGTGAGGTGGATCGAGAACTGGCTGCACAATAGAGCCCAATGGGTGGTGATCAATGGTGCCAAGTCCAGCTGGAGACCTGAAACTAGAGGAGTTGCCCACAGATCACTGCTGGGTCCAGTCCTGTTCATCATCATGAATGACCTGGATGATGGTATAGAGTGTCTTCTAAGCAAGTTTGCTGATGACAGGAAGCTGGGAGGTTTGGCTGATACACCTGAAAGCTGTGTGGCCATTCAGCGAGATTTGGACAGACTGGAGAGCTGGGCCAAGAGGAACCTAATGAGGTTCAACAAGAATAAGTGCAGAGTCCTGCACCTGGCCAGGAGTAATAAAATGCACCAGTACAGGTTAGGAGGAGATCTGCTAGTGAGCAGCCCTGTAGAGAGGGACCTTGGAGTCCTGGTGGACAACAAGGTGTCCGTGGGACAGCAGTGTGCCCTTGTGGCCAGGAAGGCCAATGGGATCCTGGGGTGCATTAAGAAAAGTGTATGCAGCAGAACAAAGGAGGTCCTGCTCCCCCTCTACTCTGCCCTGGTGAGACCTCACCGGGAGAATTGTGCCCAGTTCTGGGCTCCCCATTTCAAGAGGGACAGAGATCTACTGGAGAGAGTCCAGCGAAGGGCTACAAGGATGACTGGGGGACTGGAACACCTGCCATGTGAGGAGAGGCTGAGGGACCTGGGGCTTTTTAGTCTGGAGAAGAGAAGACTTAGGGGGGATCTAATTTATGTGTATAAATATATGAGGGCTGAGTGTCAGGAAGGGGGGAGCAACCTCTTCTCACTCATGCCCTGAGATAGGACACGGGGTAATGGTCACAAGCTGGAGCACAAGAAGTTCCACCTCAACATGAGGAAGAACTTCTTTTAAGGGTTCCAGAGCACTGGAACAGGCTCCCCAGGGAGGCTGTGGAGTCTCCTTCCTTGGAGACTTTTAAGACCCGTCTGGATGTGTTCCTGTGTGACCTGCCCTAGACTAGATGGTCCTGCTCTGGCAGGGGGGTTGGACTTGATAATCTCTGGAGGTCCCTTCCAAACCCTAACAGTCTGTGATTCTGTGATTTTATGGGTTGCAGACAGTGTAATTTTTCTCTTGCAATTTACAGAAAGGAGACAGGACTGTAATTTTTATTTTTTTTTTTCCTACATTATTCGTGCACTTTCTTGCAAGGGCAAGAAAATCCTTATAAATATATATTGGAGAGGATTGCAATAATTTTACAGGCTTCCTCCTATTGGACCACCAGAAGCGTGATGGCTGCGGCCTGGGAAGTCTGGCTGAACGTATTTGTCAGTGACCTGGAGGAAGGGGCAGCAAGTTTGCTGATGATGCAAAACTGGGAGGAGTGGCTGACACACCAGAGCTGTGCTGCCATTTAGAGAGACCTTGACAGGCTGGAGAGCTGGACAGAGGGCAACTTAGTGACGTTCAACAAGGGCAAGTGTAGGGTCCTGCACTTGCACAGGAATAACATCATACACCAGTACAGGCTGACCTCCTGGAAAGCAGCTCTGCAGAGAAGGACCTTGGAGTCCTGGTGGACAAGATCACCACGAACCAGCAATGTGCTCTTTTAGGCAAGAAGGCCAATGGTATCCTGGGATTCATTAAGAAGGGTGTGACAAGCAGGTCGGGAGAGGTTCTCCTTCCACTCTACTCTGCCCTAGTGAGGCCACATCTGGAGTCCTGTGTCCAGTT
This sequence comes from Merops nubicus, assembly GCF_000691845.1. Classification (NCBI taxonomy): domain Eukaryota; kingdom Metazoa; phylum Chordata; class Aves; order Coraciiformes; family Meropidae; genus Merops; species Merops nubicus. Next base: position 73,024 of record NW_008595440.1, on the reverse strand, counting down.
CAAGGCTCCCCAGTTCAAGACAGACAGGGAACTATTGGAGAGAGTCCAAGAGAGGGCTGTGAAGATTAGGGAATGAGAACATCCCTCTTATGGGGAAAGGCTGAAAGACCTGGGGCTGTTTAGCCTGGAGAAGACTGAGAGATGATCTTATCAATGCTTATGAATGCTTAAAGGGTGAGTGTCGGGAGGATGAGGCCAGTCTCTTTTCTTGATCAGACAAGGGGCAACAGGCACAAACTGGAACACAGGAAGCTCCACCTAAACATCAGGAAAAACTTCTTTCCTGCAAAGCTGATGGAGCACTAGAACAGGTCACCCAGAGAGGTTGTGGAGTCTCCTTCTCTGGAGACTTTCAAAACCCTCCTGGACATATTCCTCTGTAACCTGCCTTAAGTGAACATGCTTTTGTCAGAGAGCTTGGACCAGATGATCTCCAGAGGCTGCTTTCAACCCTTTACAATTCTGTGTTTCTGAGATCCTGTGTGAGTGATGGTTGCAGTTCATCCCTGTGCTGTCTGATCTCCTTGGCTGAGTCTTCACTCAGTGTAAGGAGACAGAAGAAAGGATATATTTCTCATTTGGCTCCTGCCCACTTTAATGCAGTGACAGCCAGATTGTTAGCATTTTAGGGATTCAGGCTTTTTAAAGAAATATGGAGAGAAATCTGCCCCATATTCCTTCAAACTTTTAGTAGTTTTGGAACAAGGATATCAGTGCTGAAGAGCTGTGTAGGTTAATACAAGACACGGGTAGTCTCAGAGTATGAGGGTTTGAGCAAAATACAGTTTCCATTTCTCAGAGGCCCTGACAGTTAGTGTACTAGTAATTGCAGGTTTGTTTAAAGACACTTCCTCAGTCTTAGTATGTAAGCCCTCCTGTGTTTTGCTCAAATTGACCCATTTTCTCTCAACCAGTGGAGACAGATGATACGTTTTCCTTCTCTGTGAAATACACTTAATCACAGGAATTGAATGCCTGTGTAGTGAGAACATTTTTATAATCCACTGTACCAGCTAGCTCACTTCCAGGATCTGCCTGGTGTTCTTACAAAATCTTTTAGCTGTCACACTGAGATGTTTCATTTCTAACTGGAGATGAGCTGATGAGAAACATCAGAGTTTATGATTATCCTAACAGCAGGACTCACACAAAAATATAATTAAAATAGTCTTCTTTTATGCATGCATTTGTGCAAGACATTTAGGATGATCACCTGAAAAGCCACCCTCCCCATGCCTTTTGAAGTGTAATTTAAAAGCTAAGTATATACTGGTATCATTCAAACTGCTGAGAAGAGTCTCTCTTATTGCATCTTGCCTGGATATTTGGTCAAAGCTGCTTACATTCAAGGTCCTGAAGGTGCCAAGAAGTCTATCTGTCCATGACCCTGCCCATTGGCACAGGTCCCTGTTTCAGCTAAACTCGGGGCTGTCAGTCACTGCCCCAGCAGCATCTGCTCCTTGGCCCTGCTGCTCCACTTAGCTGGCATTTGCATTAGGAGTAAAATTATTTAGTTTTTTGTTTGTTTGTTTGTTTTGATTTCACCTTAACACAATCCTTTAATGTGTACATGTAGTTCTGTGTTGCATATTAATCACTGTTAATATATGTGTTGGTATGGCAGACTGAGATACGTGAAATTGTGCATAGACGTAATTTATCGATTTGGGCATCCTACGTTTGAGTTGTGCATGTGTGCATGCACTTCTCACTAATACACATAAATGCTCCACTAGACACTTTTTCTTCCTCTGTGAATACTTAATTGTCCATTTTGTATAAATATTTGGGAGTGTTATTCTTCTTTTAAAGCCATCACATGCTTAAAGGTATGAATATATATTTTCATATACAGTAATGTGGTCTAATAAAATCAAGCAGACAGGGAGAAAACATAAGGAAGGAGCTGCTGTTCCATGGCATACCCCTGCCTGAGTGCAGGGCTTGTGTCACAGGTGAATGTCTCTGCCTCCGTGAGGGGGTCCTGGCTAACCCTGCTGGCTCAGCTCTGGGCACCTCCACTGATGTACAGATCCAGAAAAATAAATAAATTAAAAAAAAAAATTGAAAAAAAAAAAAATCCAACCCTGATCCAGAAAGCCAAAAGCTGATTTTCAGATAAAAAATATTAGAAAGGAGCTGGAATTTTTGCACCTTAGCAGGCAACCTCCAGAGGCAAGAGGCTGCTGTTTGTTAAAAGCAAAAAGTAAAAAGCAATTCTTTGGGATTCAATTTGTGGCACATGAGATTTCTGATACTAAAGTGCATGTGACAACTTAGATAATCAGAATGTGCACTGAACAGACGGCATATCCAGACAAGCTGCTCCAGATTTAATGATGCTAATTGGGATAGCTGAAAGTCCACAATGATGCTGTGGAAATGAGGCAGCTTGGGATGGTCATTTAATCTGAAAATAGCTTTAAAATGGGAAGACGTGTCCCTGAGGACAGTCTCTGCCAGATTAACCGCCTGAGCTCTGCAGCCCTCTCGAGGCAGTGTTATTCATTTACTTTGAAACTTGTAAGGGGAAGGCAGGCAAGACAAGTCTAGGGACAGTCTGAGGCAAGGGCTTTTCCATGAAAGATATAGTGAAGGCAGGAGAACAGTTTATACAACTCTACTTTTTATGTTAAGTACCTTATTTAACATTAGGAAAATCAGACACACAATTATTTGACTGTGGTTCTTTATTGAGCCACTTTCATTATGTTAAGGAATAATTTGATAGGAAACACCTATTTCATTTGTTGTTAAAACTTTTATTCTTAGGTAAACTTTCTTTTTCTGGCAAAAGGAGTAACTTTGAAAAGCACTTCTGCAGATGCAGCCCAGAGTGGCAGCACTCAGTGCTGCTGAAAGCCACATCACTTGCTTAGGTGCCTATCCATAACCCCACAGATTTGAAAACGGTCCTCCCCCCCCACCCCCAGATGGTTATGAATACACTATATTTTTCCAGGTTTAATCCTGTAAAGCGTTAGATCAACGAGGTACAGATATAGAGTCTAGGCAGTTTTAACAGAAGCATATACCACTGTGTAATTCACTGGCATACAAGTGCACCTAGATGAACACATTGACACTGCTAAGATTCAGTGTGCACAAAAGAGACCCTTGGCACACTAATAACAAATAAAGCTGAGTGGCATTAAACACGTCACTTCTACCAGAGCTCAGCATGTGACACCCATACACATTTCTTTTCACACTACATTATTATGCCTTCTTCCTTGGCAAAGCCTCTCCCAAACAGATGTTGAATCAAATGGTAAGATACTTTCATATCTCTGCAAAGTGTAAAGCAAGCATTAAGAAAATGAAAGTAACATAGACTGTAGAATAAGGATTACATGGTAGACTAGATTTTAAACATCAGATTTTTACAAAAGCATTATTGTTTCATGTGAATAGGCAACTAAATACGGTGATGCAATGAATGAACAAATGTAGATACTGGACTTCTTTTATACACTCTCACTCCTACCTCACCATATATGTAATGTGATACAATAAAAGCTTTCATTTCGTATACAATGACAGAGCTTAAATAAGCAAGCTACTTTTTTCTTATAGACAACTATCACCAAGATAAAGTTTGGAAACAGATACACAGAGCTTTTCTTAGAGAAGTAAAACAAGGAAGGTTTGGAGGAAGATCTGTGAGAGACAATTTTTCATGTTCTGAGTAAAATAAACAAAAATTTTTCTCTGATATAAAAAATGTTAAACATCTTTTCTTTGCATAGATAAGGATTTTCTCTAGGAAATGCAAAAAGGAATAACCCAAACATTGGCCTAGTTACACAATTGAATGTTTCAGAAAACTAGCAGAGACAAGCCTTTGTAGCAAAAGGGAGGAAATCCAGGCATTGCAGTGCTCAGAAGCTGGCTGAGCTATTTACTGGGACAGCAGTCACTATGAGGAGATGGATGATGGACAATCCTCTGTTTGCAGACAGCAGAAGAATAGGAGAATAACAAGTCAATCTTTCTCATATTCCAACTACTAACACTACAAAACACAGCTCTAGATAATTTGCGAAAGGACTCCTGGGTGCTAAAAGGGAATGTAGCCAAAACCTCTTACCCAATACTGGGAAGCACTATGAAGTATGTGGAATATAGTGGAGAGGAGACACAATTTCTAATCCCTCATAAAACACAAGAGGGAAAAGAGACTCTAGACTTCACCCCTGATGTACAAGTTAGTACAAGGGCTGGCCCAGAAAGATGATGGTGCTGCATACAGAGGATTCATGGCAGTGCAACAAGCAAGTTAAAAATTTGGATTCAGATTTTACTATCCTATATAGGAATAATATGCAGAAAGTCTGTTCAGAACAGCCTCACATGTTAGAAATATTCATGTAATTGGAATCTACATCAATGTCCCATTTTAAACTGTTTAGGTGTTATTGGTTTTGAAGACATGGTAATCCATAGAAATATATAGTCCCCTCAACAGGGCTATGAAATGCAGTTTGGTGTGAAGAAACTTACAGAGCAAGCCCCAACACTGCTGAAAATGCCTCAGATTTGCTGCAGGAGCACAGTGCTTGACTGCCATGAGCATGTGAGCTACGGGGTGCAAGATGGGTGGTGAAGAGCATATGCACAGCCATCACATTTAAAATCCACAGAAATTTTAGGACTTTTCAACAAGAATAAGACTACTATATGAGAGGAAATCCTGGTTGTAATTCCTCAAGATATACACAGTGTACATCTCTGGGGAAGATGAGACACTTGTCCAGAAAAAAAAAAAAAAGCAAAACCAAGCAACAAAAAATGAACAAAAAAGCAGTCAAGCAATAATCTTACTTCTCTAGCCAAGAAGTTAGTCTGGTTTTGTGAAATTTTTATTAAGTGAAAAATCATCAAGCCTTTGAATGTTTTATGGTTTTGGTTTTTTTTTTTTTTTTTCCATAATAATTTTCATGAAACAACCCATGAAATGAAAGAGTGAAGTTTGAGAAATGTCATGCTGACCTTATCACCACCAAGTTGCCTGTGACTTAGCCCACCAGTGGTGCCTCTGATTGTTGGTGGGTATGAGTCTCTTTCATCAACAGCAATAACTTGAGTGCAGAAATACTGGAACACAGCCTGTGTAAGCCTGGCCTAGAGGGATGCCAACTGGGAGGAAAGGCTGACCTAGAACTCACTAGCATCAGTTTTAAGCTCCTTTTCCTAGCTTCTACATGGAGTAGTATTTGCATTTCACAACAGCTGCGTACCCTACATAAATAAAACTCCATTTCATACCCAGTTGTCCTCTGGGAGAGGGGAGGAACCACAAGCCTTGGTAGAAGCAGCTCGTGGCAGATTCAGGTCATGACTCTATAAAAAAGATAAGCAGAGAATACCTCCAGGAGCTATCTTGGCTCTTCCAAGGAAAGAGGCACGTGTTTACATGCCATATTCTCTTCCTGAGTTCATTTTTAAAAAATAAGCATCAGAAACATGGGATCTCTTGTTTCTTTCAAAATATGAAATGTAGCACATAAAACCCCACACGTCTTTAAAAAATGCACTTTGCACACTTCAGTTAATTGCTACTTATCCTGTCCTGTGAGGAAAAAAGTCTCATTTTACAGCCTTTTTCCACAGTGTTTAACTTTGATATTAATGCATGCAGTTCTCATGTTTTTCCCTTAAGCAGCAACGGTTGGCTGGAACATAACTTAAAACTGATTTTTTAAAGACATAACATAACATTAAGTGCTATTATATAGTAAGAGAATTTACTTTTGTCTCCTGCCTTATGTTCTTTAGATCCAGACCATCTTACTGCTTCAGTGAGTCTATCTCACTCTGTGACCTGTTTAACTGTAATCATACCTTGGAGTCTTTGATTACAGTAAAAGCTGATGCCATGGTGAAATTCCCTTTAATATTTACATTGTGAGACCTGTTGAAATGATGCAATGTCCTTATCTGAAATGCATTACCTCAGTGTGTCCGTGAATCAGCACCATTAGATCTGCATGAGTTCATCCTTCAAAAGGATTTAAAAATATTCTCTGTTCTGGGAAGGGGGACAAAAGCACTGCTAATAGCAATTCTCATTTTATTCAGAGTTTATGACATTTCTGTCCTTGTTCTGCTTTTCCTTTCACTTAGGGAATTTAATAGTTGAGAGTAAAACAGATAATGAGGCAATGGATGGACAGAGATTATTGGTGTACACTGCTGTTTTTCTACAAGAAATTCCTCCAAATCAGAATTTTTTGCACAGAGAGGAGTCTGGAGTATATTTTTTTCCCTTTTTTTTTTTTTTTCCCCCCTATAGTCTATCCTTTTCAAAATTACTTATACTGATTTACTTGTGTCTGAACGTGCAGGATATGAGTTCTGTGGATAGTAGCTTACTAAAGGCAAGATAGGACAGCAAACAAATGGTAGTACCTGATATGTTATGGAAGTACAACTAATAATTCTAACTAAACTTATGTTGGAGTTTATACTAAAACAGGAAGTTAAATTTTTGTTTCATTTACACAAATTATTGAGTTTATAGTATTTTATTTGGAGTAACAGCTAATGAATATAATATAATTTCAACTACAAATTGCATTTTGTCTTATTTGTGTGGGTAGAATTTTAAATCTACATTATTTTATATGGCTTTTCTGAAGGGAAAAAAAAAGTATTATAGGTCTCTTTTCAAAATATCACAGCTTTCATTGTCCTTTCCACTTGTCCCAGCATCCAAGAACATAAAAAAAAAAATGTCTGTTCTTCTGGGATGAGTATCATATCATATATAGAAAGACTTTCCTTCTGAACCATTGAAACAAATTTTATGCCCATGTTTGAATTTGTTACTTGTCACTATGGATGATCCTAGGAAAGAAAATGTATGTTACTCTTTACATAAACCCTAAAAGTTCTTGCCAATGAGAACAGTATGAATAGCTCTAAATTTTTCTCTCACATTTATCAAGTTAACAAGAATCAATTTTCCTTTTGAAGCATTTTAATGATATTTTCTTTCTTCTAATCAATATTTTTCTCCATATTCCTTCACTTTAATTGTAAGTTTTGCCAACATCTTGGAGTTATGGCTACCAAAATTATTAGAACTTCAGAATTTCTCTGAAAATGAGGATATTTTCAAAAGCACTGTTACTATTGCCAGTTTTTCAATTAATCAAAAAAATTCTGATACAACAATATTTTGTCAGAATTCATATGACAGTGTTATACAGACAATCATTAGTGTCAGTCAGAGGGTTAAGAACTGGATGTGGTGATCAATATCACTCAGTTTCAGATCTGGATTTGACACAGACATTGTGATTATTGTATGTATAATCTCTTCTGAAACAGTGTAAAAGACTAAAAAACCCACAACAAAAAAAGACTTTAGGTTGTACTGTATAGACAGTGGTTTTGATTCAAGTGTAGTTTTTCTCAAAATTAAGTTGCACTCCATTGAATTTATTACCCCAACATATGCTGTTTAACATTATCACATGTAACCTTATTCATGTACTGTGAGACCGATAATGTCACTTGCCTGGACTGGATGGTACAGTAGTGGGAATCTAGTGAAACTACTTGTGGAAGCTGTCCAGGAAGGGAAATCTGCATTTGCAGTCTGTGTAAAACACCAAACATACTGAATATGTATATACATGCATATAGAGCTATGTTTACCTTTACTGTTTTGCATTGGTTCTGCTACCATCCATGGTTTTTTTGCTTCTAAAGACTCAAAGTGAAAACTAAAATGTACCCATGCAGATTAGAAAATTTATTAAGAAAGGTACGCATTTCTTATAAATGGAGTTACATGAAAAAATGCAGAAAATATATGTAAACATTACTTGTATTCAGTACACAGTACTCCTAAAACAGTAATCAAGCTGCTAATGCTGTAAGAACCTCCAAGGTTGATCAATATTTTATTTCACCTCTATTTATATCTGTAAGTCACTTATCTGTCATATTCAGATGGGATCTTCTTGGGGCAGAAATCGTCTTTTTGCTCTATATTTGAACAGAACATATTAAAGTGAAGCTGTGCTCTGTGGTAAGATCTCTGAGCAATGATACATAAAAATAGTATCATTACAAGGCATTTTGAAGCTAACAAGATCAAAAATGGCATTATGAATGCTCTAGACTTCTTTGTAATGAATGTCTATTGATACAGGTTCAGACAGCCATGCATGGTCTCTTTAGCATTTTATCTAGCAATTATGGTAGCAAGAGCAGCTTTCAAGAACCATCCCTTCAGAGGAAAGGAGAATTCAATGCTAAGAGACCTTTAAAGATGTCTGAGGGACAGATATTGAAACCTTCACTCCCATTACACAGTACTGGATTTTACATCTGATCTCATTTCTTCTGGTGGAAATGAGATCTCACTGTTGGCAGTGTCTGTGTCTAGTGAGTTTGTCTAGAAAGAGGAGCAGAACCAGCTCCTGAGCTGGATGGGCTGTCAGCACCGTTGTGCACATCCATTCCCCACCAAGACAACAGATAACACTGTAACCAACTTGTCTTACTGATCACACAGAAAATCCAAAGAAATGTTCTAGCAAAGGGATGATTTGCTTGAAAACATAATGGTACAAAAAGCTGTTAAAAGACATGGTTGCATTTATACACTTCCCCAGTGTTGTAGCACAGGTATCAGTTCATCCACACAGAACCTGAATAAACTGAAAGAAACTTTTGTGCAAGTTTTCAACAAGTAATGCAAGGTTTTTTTACTCTTCCTTCAGGAAGCTACGTTATTCATTTCAGGGCCTTACTAAATCAGGTATTTAAACTTGCTCATGCTATATAAACATGATATGAAAGTAATTACTTATTATAAAATAGTCTAGCTAAAATTAGATACTAATCCTTCAGTATCTATTTAGCATAGGCCATTAATTTTTAAGAACTGTTTTCAGCTTGATGTTGGATGGCAATAATAAGAAAATGTCACTTCCAGAACAAGTATTACTAATGTAAGGCCATATATCTAATACTTACAGAGTTTTGTATCTTCCGGGTGTAACTGTTATATAAACTCTGCAATAGTCCCAGAAAGCAAGATGTTGTAGTGATTGTTTTTCATTCAAGAAAGCTGAAGTGCAATGTCTGTAAAGTGTTTACCTGAGTAAATCAGAGAGACACAGGAGATAAGTGCTATTTGCAAAAAATCCCTGGGTGGAAAATGTTAATTAATTGCAGATAAATGTTCAGGAATTTGACAAGTTTTGATAGTTTTACTATTTGGAAAGAATGTTTAATGCTGATGGCCCTGCACAATATTGAACAGCTGGAATATCTACCTGGAAATTGTGAAAGAAGCATAAGAGAAAGTTGAATCACAGAGTCACAGTATCACAGAATGGCAGGGGTTGGAAACAACCTCTGGAGATCATTTGGTCCAACCCCCCTGCCAAAGCAGGTTCACTTAAGGCAGGTTCTGCAGGAATGTGTCCAGGTGGGTTTTGAAATTCTCCAGAAAAGGAGTCTCCATAACCTCTCTGGGCATCCTGTTCTGTTACCCTCATGTGAAAGAAGTTTTTTCTGATGTTGAGGTGGAACGTGGGCAAAGGGCAGTTGGATCATTCAGCACAGATACTGTCCAAAAAAACCTGTTTCTAACAGCACAGTCACTGAGGAACTGAAGGTAACCTTGCCTCTTTGCCTTCTTTAATCAGCTACCAATAGGGCTAGCTGTATGTATAGATCAGGCAATTGCCTACTTGTGGAAAATGCCACAACTCCTCTCTGGGAAAACAAACAAAACTCCCCACGTTCCAGGTGCATTTTGGGTCTGCAGAAGGTGTGTCAGCCCAGGAAGGATATGTGGGTAAATTCCAACTTACTCAACTGAACTAACTGGATAAAGAAATATCAGATTGCAACATACTCAATGCAGTGTTTCTTTCTCACAAAGAAATCCATGCCTCAGATTGGAATTAATTCACAGACAGATAGAAACTGTTCTTATGATAATGGGGGATAAGAAATATAATGTATTAGGAAATTGGTCATGCAAACCAGGAACAGTTCAAAACGCCTAAGAACAGAGGGAGTCACAAAGCTCCAAGGAAAGTCTCTCATTTTTAGTGAGGTTTGTGAAAATACCTTTCTGATAGTATCACTCTTTTGCTCTCATTCCCTCCAAGACAGTGAAGATTCCTTCTAAGACTACACTTGAGCTTACATTTTTTACATGGAAGCCAAGAGTGCTTTCCCGTAGCTGGGGCTAGAGTCTGTGCCAGGAAAGACTCCGGTATGTGCTTTTACTATAGGCTATCCTAAGTCTGATACAAAAGAAATCCCTATCATGTTCCAATGTCCAGCCATGCTGCATTCTAATGTATCTCTGTTTTGCTACTGTTTGGGTACCAGGTCAGTGTGAAATGATGGAGAGAGGCCCTTTCCTGCTAGATAGACATCAATACTCTACAACAGACCATGGTCTTTAGTTCTTCAGGATGGAAGGACCATTGATCTGCCTGACACCCTCCTGGCTGTGAGCTGTTTTGAAAGTTACTGAAAATATGATAATCAGGAATGCTTTTTTTGGAATGCCTAATGCTGTACAATTAACAAACAGGCATATAAGAATTGTATATTTAACTCAGAAAAAAATACAGGTCTTCTTCATTGTTACGCTTCACCTGGAAAACATTGGATATTTTTTGGCATCCTCTTGCCGGAAAGAAGCTCCTCTGAATCCAAATGGAAAGATAAGCATCTATACTCATCCTAACCCTGGTATTGAAGAAGCTGTCTAAATAGCTTTATTTTCTGTGTTGAATCAGAAAAAAAAAGAAAAAAAAAAAGAAAATTGTTATTCTGCATCTTGTTTTCTTCTCAGTATTTAATTCATTGATAGAAAGGGCTGAAAACAGTAAAAAGGGTCATTTTGCCAGACTCTTCAAGGGATAATGAACGTTCAAGTACTTCCACCTTCCACAATGGGAGCTGTAATAGAAGAAAGAGTTGTTTCATGGGTGCTTTTATGCCTTGACTGCCTCCTGATTTCCTTTGCTCTGCTCCATCCTCCTGGGTGTTAGCTGTGACTTCAGGAGCAGCTTAAGAGGTGGAGAACTTGACATACTTCAGGAAAGGGGCTGAGATCCCCCACTGACACCACTTTCCACGGTCACAAGTTCATGAGTATTGCTAGGGTTTCAGACTCAGAACTGAACGTCCATGGGACTTAAAAACAATTTCCCTGGCTGCCTCTGCTGGCTGCTCCCACTCGTTGATTTATTCCTGCAATGCTCGGAGCTGGGGCATAAATCTGGTTATGTAATAGAAATTTGATAACAGAGAAAGTCAATGCGAGAGGGCAGTAGAGCTGAAATTACACACTGGTACTACTTTTTATTAACCCTTTCACAGTTAACCGCAGCTGCTTTTCACGGACAAGTTGTCTGAATTTAGGCAGAGGATTTTCTCGTTCCTTGTAACAGCACCAGACTGACCACTCTTCCCTCTGTCTTGCTGGATCCCAAAAGAGTAATTTTCTAGAAACGCTATCCTTTTACAACAAAAACTTCTTTATATCTTTGTTTTCACTAATTATATGATGAAAAATGACCAATTCTTTCATATCAGACAGAATACCTATATAAATATATTGTTATTTAAACAAACCTAGATAGTTCATATCATCAGAGTGTTTCTAGCTTGGACAGATTTTCTGAGGAAAAGCTTCTTTGTCAATTTGTTTCTTTACTTGTTTGATTTCTGTGACACTTGGTTAACATTTTAGCCACAATTTTGCAGTTAAGCCCTGGGCTTTGAGAAAGTGAGATAAAAGTTCGGCAGGTCCACAGAAGAACTGCTGTCAGCTAAAGTCTGCATCATTCCTCATTTTAAAGAGTAAAGAAAACTTAAGGTTGTAGTTCTTTAAACCATTCAAACATGAAACTCTCACTTTGTG
>NW_008595440.1:0-61079 GCF_000691845.1 Merops nubicus | reverse complement strand
TGCTGTTATTAGAAACCTTGTTGGTATTAAGAATTCACTTATCACAGATCTTTATATTCATGGCTTCATTATTTGAAGTCCTGGTGGTGATACAATTTCAGTTTTTCTTTTTTCTTGACTGAAGCTACAGGATTTGCATATTCGATATCTGGGATTTAGGGAGAAACATGGAGATGAATAGGAATAAAATAATTATGTGTTCTTCAGGGTGAGCTTTGCTTCTCATGAATATAAGTAAAATACATTTAATTTAAATGCATATGTTCTTTATAAAATTCTGGTAATAACATGATCCCTCTGTTACTCAGCATAAGATGGCTTGAATCATCAGTAACCAAAATACATGTGAAAAACATTAACAGAGTTGATACAAAGCAATATGTCATTAGTGTCCCAAGAGCAGTATTATGAAATATGAAGCTAACACTGTCATAAAAACTTGTCTGGAGACTGTTCCTTGAAAATTGGAAGAAGTCTAAAAATCCCACTTTGTCCAGGTGCTCCTGAAGTTGCTTAGCAACTGCATCCTTTATCACCTTCTCCAAAAAGGGAGGTTTGACGGAGGTTAGTAATTAGATGGTTTCTTGAGGAGGGTCATACTCGACATACTGTAACCAAGATGTCATTTTGCCCTTCAAGAAGAGGTGTTAATGAAATGCCCATCCGCTGGGAAAGTGCTTCCTCACTGACTTTTGTAAGTCCTGTGGTTTCCTCTCTTAGGTTCTCCATCTGCTCCTGGGACAAGGCACAGTCAAAATCAGACCTGGGTGCTCTCATGACTTCTTTTTCTGACATCTCTGATGGTTGACAGCTGCAAATATGAATGATTTTGCACATCAAAAATATGAAGATGAATTTACTGATTTCCTGTTTCAGAAGAGAGAAACTGGCAGGGAACACAACTCTCATTAACTTTGCCAAGTAGCTCTTAGCTGTATGCATCACAAATGTAAATAGGTATTCAAACAGGAATTAAAGAATTGTAGTGAAATGCATAAGGAAAAGGTAGATATTTGGGGAGTTAACACTTTGGGATGGAGTTTCTTGTCATAGGAAATTCCAAACTATAATTTTAAAGAAAATAAAAATATAACCTTTGATCCCACCAACAAAATCAATTACTGAAGTCCTCTTTATATAGCTGAGAGAAGACTGAGGCAAAGGGGACACTGCATTCCTCAGCCTTATCTGTCTCACTTGACACTGAATCATCCTTCCCATTCAGCAACAGTTCTACATTTTCCTTGTTCAGGCTTTTACTACTAATATAGAAGCCCTTTTTCTTGTGTACCTAACAGCCTCTATTCCATCTGAGCTTTGGCTTTCCTGACACCTCCCTGCATGTCCAGGCAACGTTTCTGAATTCCTCCTACTCACTATGTCCTTCTTTCCGCCTCTTGCCTTTTTGCACTGCATCTCACTAGATATGGACAAACCTTATCAGGTCTAGGAAGGGACACCAAGCTAGCCTCACAAGGTTAATTTTAGCAAATGTACTACATCCCTTTTCATTAATACTATGTGTCTATTCATTAAAGAGTCTTTTAAAAATTATTGTTGTTTTTTCATTGCTTGTTTGCTTTAAAATAATCAGCTACCTAGTGAATTATTGATTCTTATCAATTTTGTAAAAACGATTTGCCCTAGCAATATGTTATTTATGATATTTTCGTATCATGGCGTGTTCATTCTTGCACTTGTTCATATGTACCTGCCGTGACTGCTGTTCTGTATTCCTTTATATCTTTTTTTTTTTCTTTTCATTTTTTAAGAAAATTTCAGTTACTTTTAAATAAGCAGCTTTTTGTTCATGATATTTTTTCTTTGTTCCACTTCTGTAAGACAGCATGTAAACTTTTCAAAAAAAAATTTTTTTTATTTATCTACCTATTTATTTTAATTACAAATTAACATTTATTGCTGAGTTGCTCATAATATTTGAGAGGTTTTCCTTCCTTGAGTTTTAAATGTACTATAGAATCAGCTCTGTTTACCTTTATGATGGAAGGGTTTTCAGAATATTGCAGAATATTACTGAGCCACCTCCAGACATAACCAAAGCACTTTCCAGTTTACTTCAGGTCTTAAACTTCCATATAGAATCATAGAATGTCTGGGCTGGAAGGGACCTCCAAAGTTCATCTAGTCCAACTCCTCACCCCCACCCCTCATCTTTCTCATGTTGCAATTATATTTTCACATTATCCTCTCTCCCAGCTTTTAAATTTTAATTTGTTTTAGATAAATAGTATTTGCAAAATGCTTTTGTGGTCTAGGTGAGAAAAATATTTCTACTTTTAGTAGCATTATAGTAGAAACTGGAATATTTGTAACTGTGTTGCAAAGTAAGGCCCTAATCTGGCAAAAGTGAAGCAAAATGTGGTTTCCAGTGTTGGATCAGCTTGCATTTTTTAAACTTAGTATGTGTGTTTATGCTGGTTGATCAAACCTCGAAAACAATAAAAACAGGCAATAGATTTAATACCACTACTGATTATTGTAAAATAATATCACCTGACATTGAAGTGAATGATCTGATCTCAAACACATGTAAAGCTGAGAGTTTCAAAACAGGCCTGAAAGTTGCTCTTCATTATCGTTGTTTTTACTATTGCAATCTCCTCCTTTCCTCATTCCTGACTACAAAATCCCTTGGAGCAGATAGGCATTGGCAGGAGAATTAATCTCCCCTGTTTGAGGAGGAAGGTTGTTCTGTGGCAATGCCAGAGTCTACAGATGAAGGTCTGAGAAGTCTGTCTTGCAATGTGATCAAAAGCCTTGAAAGTTATTTTGCATGAGTGCTTCTATAACCTCAGTCAAACTTATGTTTCTGAAAATATAGGAAGGGAATAATGAAGGGAGGGTTTAAAAAAAAAAAAAAAGAAAAAAGAAGAAAAAAAGAAAAAAGAAAAAAGAAAAAGAAAAGAATGTTTCTGTGCTTTCTGTCGTTTAGGATATAATTGTTCAAATTAAATTAAAAAGTTCTCTATATGCATTGGTGTATCACTGCCCAGCATTATTTAATGTGTACAATTAAATGTAATCAAAATACCAGTTCAATTAATCAACAGAGGCAATAGTATGTTCTCTAATCAGAGTTCTTTATAGAAAATGTTTGTTGTTGTTGATTTAGGATATTTTCAATGGAGATTGATTTTGTAGTTTTGTATAGTAAGAGAATTTGTTGTTATGTGAAAATTGTTTTATGTATCTTTTTGTTTTATTTCCTGCTATGTGGAAATGCTGTATTCCTTTACTTTGGACTTTTGAAAAAAAATAATTTCATTTTTGCCTGGGAAAGCACTAAGTTTATGACAGGGTCTTATGAGTTTGAAGCTAAGGGAAGCACAGAGCAGAAGAGCAAACAACACGGGATGTTTTATCCACTAGGTAATTATCAAGACAAGATTAAAAGAAATCAAGTGAACATCTCCCTCAATTAATTTCTCTCCTGTATTTTCAAGCACCGCAGATCTCTTAAGTGCATTGCAAGGATTGCAGTAGTAGGTTATGGCTGACAGTTCCTTCTGGGCATACAAATTATGGCTAGTTAAGAGAAAAATAAATAAAGCAGAGGTGCTGGGCGTTCATCTGCCTAAGCTCATCAGAACAAAACCATAGACATTTATTTTTGTATGCACCCTTCCTCCTCTCAGTGTCCCTGGGACTTGATGGGATTTCCAGCACTTGCTGGAGACAGAGGAGTTTCCTATGAATGACCACAGTCTTTTTCAAGTCATGGAAGGTGGCCAGCTAGACCTGACGTTTTTGCATTGAAGCTTTGTGCAGCAGACCCCTTACATTGCATCACACACTTTTTGAACGCTGAACACACTTACCTGTTGCAATGAATGCTTTTACATGGATAAGGATCGCTCACTCATTCCTACTAGCCAGGGCACAGTACTCAGAAATGTCAGGCACCTGAGTCGAAGTGAGGTTTCCCTTTTCAACTTCAACATTTCCAAGGTGTCTGAAGTGCATGAACTCACCCACTGCAGTTCTCAACCCACAGAGGTACTTGAACTCTGTGTGGCTAAGGGAGGAAGGTGAGATAAAGGCCTTCAGACTCATTTCTGGAAACATATTTTTCTCTACGTTGACTGAATGCCTGAGTATCTAAAACAGGCAGCCTGATCTGCCTTATTGAGATTACTCATGCTTTGGGATATTTAAGTTAAACTCCTACCATTAAAAATATGACCCTAAATCTCCCAGTCTTAAATACTTTATCTGGGAGTTAGATTATTCTTGAAGAATTTAGGAACTAGTACTGAATAGGCTACATGCATGTTATTTTTCTTCATTCTTATCTTTGTTAAGACCATCAGTGTGCACAGCTATCAGATTCAGGAGATAATCTTTCATGATAATAAGCTAATCCAGACACAAATAAAACTTTTCATGCTAAAAATGTAAAATATACCTTTTATTATCCCTGCTTTTCAAAATTTGAGATACTATATATGTATTCACTTTTGTTAATAATTGTAAGGGATTTTGGTGGATAATATGTTTACAAGTAATAATAGTACATAATTTTGATTATGAATATGATAATGCTTTTAAAGTTATAATTAGTTATCAGGAAATACTGAGAGTATTTTAATTACATACTTACACAGGTACACCCTTTTAAATAAAATATCTATGAAACTTCAGATGTCTTATATTTTCTACTGCATTATTATTTTACTTCATTTCTGGAAAAAATAATATATTGTAATTGTCTGGTGATTATCTCTCTCACATTGAAAATTGTATTTTGGGACATACATTCCTTATATTGTATCTAAATTTAAGACTCACTGAAACCACCACTTTCATTTGAGAGCTACTTTTGAGATACAAGTTATTTTGTGGTATCCTAAAAAAAAAAAAAAAAATTACCAATGGACGAGTTATTCTTTATTAAAAATGTTGACTCTTGAGACTGCAAGCTTATTATATAAAGAACATGCATACAATCAGATAGTACTGAGTAACTAACTGTCAGACTATGAATGGATAATGTTATCTGCCATCTTGTGACTTTTTATGCGTCCATAGGCTTATTCAAAGGAACATTTAACAGCATGATTGACTTTATATGTGCCTACAATCCAGTGAAGTTAATGAAATAAAAAATGGATGGAAATTCACTGTGTTCAAGTACACAAAACTTAATGCAATGGTTAAGGAAGTTATTGCTGATTTACTGGAAGTAGTACAGCAGACTTAAAGTACAAAAGCACCTAAATAAAAAATGATAAAGCTAGAAAAAAATGAAAATAAGAAAAAAAAAGAACAAACAGAAGACAGGCCAATGTTGCAGACATAATGAAAAGGCAACAACGTAATACACATTGTGCTCACCTCTTTAAAATTCCTCGGCTCTTAATAACAGAACTATATGCTCCACACCATCTGCCAGCTGTGAACAGAAAGAAAATCACACTTACAGGTACTGTAAAGTACAATCTAATTAGTGTACTAAGGCTTAATATATTTGAGATTTTTTTTTGGTAAATATGAAAACAATTATAACAGAACAAATCTATTCCCATGACAATATAATGAAGAGGCTTATGCTTCTGTAATGAAACGTTTCATTATTCTACATCATGCCTTACTGAATATATTATATAGTCTCATGTACAGCAATTAAAATGGTAATATACAGGAGCAGATACACAGAATCTGAATCACTGTAGAGTACTGAGCAGACTACCAAGACTGACAAGCTTTTCAATGGATCTGTAATTCTGAGGTGTGGCTTTCTTGACCTCTGTGACTTTAGGTAGGCCTCTTTTAACAACAAGTAACAAAACCTTCAAATTAAAGAAAATAATATTTACCAAATCCTTTACATGTATAAACAAAGGAATTATTTTTCCAGCATTGAGACCATCCACTCTACAGGGCTGAGGCCAGAGCTGCAGAGCCACAGCAACGAAACAGCAGTGATGCAGAACAGCTATGGAAAGCACAAAATTTTCTGGCACAGTTTTCATGTAAAAAGCATGGCTTTGAAGGATCAACTTCTTTCCCTTCCTTGGCCATCTAGGCCATGTGAGAAACCCTAAGATTCAGCCTATTCAAGAGCCAACCAACCAGGACCTCAAGGAAAATCCAGTCTCCACGTTAAGCACCCCTAACCACTCTTTCAGCAGGAACAGTGGTTCTCCTTTTGTGTGGTGCTCTGACACAGTGTTTCTGAAACATTCTGAGAAGGTCACTTTCCCCTGGACATTTGTGTTATACTTTAAATTCAGTTCCCTAAGGGTAACAAAACCCAGCTATAATTACTATAGGGAAATAGGTACTTTTGGCTTCTTTTTTTGGATGAAAGACACTCTTGTTGTCAATTGAAGATAGCTAGTGACTATCACGCTGCATCACACAGCTAGAAACAACAGCAGAAAGCCACTTAGACCTGATCTTAAGGGTCTTTCCCAAACTAAATGATTGTATGAATAAGTGAGGACCATGGCTCTGGTGCCCGATGGTTAGGTCTTCAGCCAGCATAAGGCGTGCTTTGGTTTCACTTAAGTGTTTCTGTTCCCTTTGCAAGGAAAATGTATAAATACTCCAAGGACTCATAACCAGAAACATACCCCAGAGTACCATATTGTGAATTCTGCATTAGGGACATGCTGTAAAACCAGTAACAAGCAGTTCTAGAGGAAAGCCTTTCCAATGGAGAATTGCTTGATCCCAAGAGAAAAACAACAATCTAGTTTCCTGGAGCTGATTTTTTTAATAACCATTTCAGGAACAGACCAGATTGCCTTTACAACTACTACTATAAAGTTCTTTGGGTATGGAATCTAGTAATAAAATGTAGACAATTTCGGCAGCCCTGCTAAGGTAAGGGAACTACATTTGAAGTGTTGCTGCATCTGACATGTCTCTGAAGTAAATGGTCTGGATCTTTTTCTGCATGTTGTGTTTTCTTGATGCCAATGGCATATCAGCTGAGATAACATACTGCTCCTTTTGAAACATTTGCTTTGGAATTCAATCTTGTCTGCTTGAGGAGTCATAGTAGCACAGCAGTACGAAATTCAATGTGTTTTGAGCAACACTCACCACAATTAGTAATACAACAGTAGGAGTACCATGCTTATTTGCACAAGACACTGTATGAGCAACCTTCTGAGTATTCCAAAAGCAACAAAGAACACTGTGCATTATTAGCCATACTAAATATCTTATCACCCTTGTGACCAATATGAGACTGAAGCCACTGAAAGAATAAATGAAACACATTCATACCTACAATTAAAATAAAACACTACCATTGTTTTGTTGCAGGCCCAGTGCTTGTAAAGTTAGTCATAGTTCTCCCAATAGTCACCTCTGGGATATACCATGTGGTCGTGTCACCTTGTTCTTGTTGATACGTAACATGCCTTTTTATGGATTTGTTTTATTTTCCTTTTTTTTATATACCCCAAACATGTCTATTTGAATGTCAATATGTTCTTGATGTTGTTATAGAGAATATCTGGGACAGGGTTTGAGACTGTTGGAAACTTTTCAGGTCCTCATGCTTACCATATTTGCCAGCTACCCCAGAACAAAACAGATTCCCCATAATTATTTTTTTTTTTTTTTTTTTTAATATTACTTCACTACTAATCACTGTAAATCAATTTTCTGGGAAAATTTTGTTCCAAATTGGAAAATAATTTTTAAAGATTTTGCAAATTCCTTGTCATTAAGCTCCAAGGAAACATTTTTTTTTTTTTAACTCTTTGCAAGTACAAACTATTGATGATTTGATTAATTTGCTAAGAAATGGTTTTAGTATGTTACTTGGCATTAAAAACATTCCCTAGAGAGCTCCTGGGGAAAGAGGCAGGGAGAAAAAGAAGTTTTGTAGAATTATATGGAGAGGGGCAATTTTCTCATTCTCAGAATTGTGCAGTGCTGAAGAAGCAGCTGTGAGTGTCTTATGTCAGCAACCATGGGCTGACAAGACAGGGACAGTGAGATGAAAATAGGACTGAGATAGAGAGAGAACACAGGGGATTTGAATGACCTTGATGAAAGGTGTCTGGGAAGGACACAAGCTGGGACCACATAGAGGTGATGGGAAGACATAGGTACTGAAAGAGAAAGAAGGATTTGGGAAAGATGAGCCTGGATCACCCTGAACATTTTTACTCTGTGAAGCACACGGTTTCCATGTTGACAGTTCCCCTCTACTGCCAGATCTAGTCCCACATCCACTCTCTTTACACTCTGTGCAAACAGAGCATTATATTAATCCACAATCCTGTGGATTAATGCTTCAGAAGCCTTTTGTAAGCTCTACTTCATAAAGTTTTGCTTTTTTTTTTTTTTTCCTGAAAGTTCTAACAGCATAGTTACAACAACAAAGCCAGTGCTTCCCTGAGGGAAATTATCAGGATGTAGACTTCTTCAGAAGAATTTTAAAATGTGTTACCCTTGAGAATACTATTGAAAAAGTCTCCAGCATTCTGTAAATTAAAATTTATATTGGACATTAACATCCATTTTCAGGGAAAAAAAAAAAAAAAGTTTACTGTTCTGTTGTTGTTCTGAGTTCTGTTATGTGAGTTCTGTTGTGTTTATGGAATTTGGTATAGATCAAGAAGAAAAATTTAGTTTATTTCTCTCAAGATTTGGCTACTTATTTTAAAATATGAGCACAAATTTACATCATATTAAAATACACTAAGATGATATTTAGATAGGTTAAATTGTCTTTGTGTGTTGAAAGTGAGCTAAGTTTATTAGATTATGAAAGCAAGAAGAAAACAAAAACCATAATAGACAGGACTCTGAGTCTTCCTAAAAATAAATGGGGTGGTAATATACAGCTTGTTTTAGTTTGAGGTGAAGGAAGACAAGATAGTAGTTAGGGAGAGCGATCATAATTTTGTGGAAATGAGGTACACCAGAGCGTGTTAGAAAGAGATCTAGAGCATAATAAACCTATTACCCACTTTGTCCCAGTCCCCTCTAAATGCAGCTGGTGCATGAAGTCTCATCTCACTTGCCACTGTGGCTTGAATACTTTCCAATTTTTGTTATGTTCCAAATTATTATAAATTCAGTTTGCTATATAAAAGTTGGTGCAATATATATATACAATGGAGAAAACATACTTTTAGTGTGAGACTGAAAGCAGACAGGGCTATGTCGCAGCTGGTGGAAATGTGGCAATGAATTTAAAATAAATTTCAAACATTTATTAAACTCCTCCTGAGCACTTTTAGTTGCCCCCAGTAAAATATAGATGCCATAATTAAGCACTCGCACTGAAGATCTTAATTACACTTAGACTGAAAATAGAGTATAACATTAAAATACCCTCTCTTCTGTTCCACTAGCCTCCTGCCCTCAAAAATCTCAGAGTAAATTCTGTTTCTCTTCTTTCTTTATTTCTCAGTTTATTTACTGTTGAAACCTACAGTTTCACAGTCGGCATCAAGATATAGCTGAGTTATGTCTGTTGATCTCTTTCAGAGATTAAAGACTTAACTTATATATATTACAAAAACTCCTTTGTTTTTATTTTAGTAATCTCTAAGTAGATTTCTCTGAAAAGCATCGTTCACCAAATCTTTTTTCATAGCTTGATATACTGCATTTGGCTATCTTACTGACTCATGTTAATAAAAAATTTAAACAAATGTGAGGATCAAATAATAGGAACTGTTTAGCACAAAAGGGCCTGCTGTGCTAGCTTAGTTTTAAAGAGTGGGACAGGAACTTAAGACCTTTCACTTCGATAGATCCTCTCAGGAGGTTTTGCCTCTGCATAGTTAAAGTAGCTATTTTAGTAGTTGCAGTTATACTAAGTTTAATTGCATATAAAGTACGGAAGCTGAAACATCTGATTTTGACTTGTAGAAATAGAATCAGTATGTCCTATTTTCAGTTGTTCACTTAAGTTTTTTATTTCCTTTCTCCTTGTCCTGAAATGAAGGACACTCCATCCAACATTCATCAGCATGGGAGGAATGAAAGATGTGGTAATGTATATTAGACATTTGGAAAATCAGTACATTGCACTAGATGCCAATGAGTACAGAGAAGATTCTGCTTTTCATTGCTTCCATCTGCTGGTTTCCTTTTGTGTTGAACTGGCAAGATGAGCAGCACCTCATGTGGCATTTGTGAAAGTCTATCTAATAAGAAAACAGCAGTTTCTATTTTTCATTATAACCTTCTGTATTTTGTCACTCTATGAAGTTAATAATAGCAAAATGTAAAGACAATTACACACCATTTTAAGCTACTAGAACGTAAGTGTATTAAAATTTAACATGACTTTTTTTTTTCCCCCCACAACGAGATGTGAATTAGACATGAATTAATTTATTATCTTTAGGCATCCAAGTCTGAGATACTGCAGCATTTTCTAACAGTGCCAAAAAGTGTATGGCTGAATGTGCAAACCTAACCAATATTTCAGTGAAATCACACTATTTTTAAAAATAGTTTGTTGACTGTCCAGAACCATTTTCATGTGAATCATTTTCTTTTGCATTGTAATGTGTATGATTAACCAATTTCAAATGTTATTTTTTAGAAGTTTGTAAACTCATTCTTTAGTGCTAAAAAATTCACTCTTTTGAGACTATACAATATCCTCAGTATGCAGATGTTTGAGTGATAGACGTATTCTCTTTAAATGAAGCTTATAAAACTTGAATGTCTGAATATCAATTGGATGTGATGCCTATCCATATACAGCAAAGATTACTTACTGTATAAATTGGCCACTCTGGGATGCTTCTGTCCCCCTCTGTTTCTGCATTAATTTTGTAAAGAATAAAAGAAGATTCTAAATCATCAACAAATTTAAAAAAAATAGTCTGTAACACATAAGTTGCAATTCATTTGATCTAACTATAATTGCTTCTAATGCCAGTGTCTGCATCTGAGATGGCTGCCTTACATCCCTTCACATGCACTGGGAGGAAAACTCTTGTGGAGAAGAATTCATCTTATCTATTTTAAATATTTGTTTTAAAGCAAAAGAAATTTTTCTGGATAATGCCACCTCCTCTCTATTATCCGTAGAGAGGCTGTGTAGACAACTAGCTCTGACGTACCACGTCTTTCAGGGATTTGTAGAAGCACATCCCATCCAGAAACACAATGATACATATTAAAACTTATGTCATTGTCAATAGTGATGGCAAATGGAAAAACAACTATGCATGTCCTTTACAGTGTCTGGATTTTGAGAGGCCAGTGCAGTAAACTGCAAAGAAAGATAGTGATGCTTCTTTAGCAAGCTTTGTTTCCACATTTTCATAAAAACATACTGCTCTCTGGGCCCTGATAATTTTAAAGAAAGTTGTTAACCACAGGAGAGCAAGAACTATGTTTAGATATATTATATAATCTAAACAATTAACTGATTCAAAGAATTTTCAAGATTTCAAATTAGGATAGAGTGTGGTTCTTCTTGTCTTTTCATTAAAGATATTAATCACCAATTTAACCACCAAAATTTAAATTACATTCACTACTGTGATCTTATAACAAACAAACAAACAAGCAAACAAAAACGGGAATAAAAACGTCCTAGAAGAAATTTTGGAAAGATGTTGCCAAACCCATCCATGCCTATTAGTAAATTATTCCCACTCCTTCCATATATATTTCTATTTAATTTTATTATATCCATGATCTTCACCTGTTATGCACCTCAGCCTCACCTGAAATATTTATGTTGCTAGTTGAGTCTAAACTAAAGAGACAGATAATAAATCTCAGTGTACAGGTGTACCAAAAGCCTTCATATCTATCTGGCCATCCTCAAACTAACTTCTATTATGGGATCCATCATATCTTGCCTCATTGTATGGGGAAAAAAGGCATCATTCTCAAAAGCTCACAAGAAGAACTTTCCTTTAAACAAGTTGTGATGGGGAAAGACTAACCCTGACAGTCTAAACAACAGATACCAATCATTAAGCAAAACTCTTCCTGAATCCTGAGAACCCTAGAGGGACATTACCACAACTCAAGAAGTCTGATATGAATATTTAATCTCCCTAAAATTGGATGATTATGCAGATACTGTGCATCTGGGAGAGTTGTTCACCCAGGGGCTTATAAAAATAAATACTACATCTAAAATGTAACAGCAAAAATGCAGGTGGTGAATTCTTTCTCCACCGCTTACTTGCAGCTCCACTTGGCTTGTCCTGATGTGCCACTGAAAGAAATGGGCCTTCTCTGAAGAACAGTTGCCACAGCACACGCACCGTCTGCAAGGGATGAAGAGGCTCATCTCTGGAATATGAGGTATTCCTCCAAGCCATCTACTACCGTATGGTTGATGGGTTTGATGATATGGAGGAGAGTAGTTTATAGGATTTCTTTTTAGTGAGTGGTATATTAGCGTCTCACATTTTAATGAATTCCATAAATAAAAGATGATGAAATGCCAATGTTTTGCGAATTACATGCAGCTAGTTTTATCTTGAAATCTAGCTACATAAACAATGCTGTAACCAACATTTTTTACCCTGTCTTCTGTGTTGATGTTCTTGGAATTACTGGTTAAACAGTAATACATCACTTTCATTACCAAAAATAAAATATTGAGCTAGCATCGTTCTGTTTTTTATACTTCCACCTCAGCTTCATCAGTCACACTGAGAGCAATTGATCTGTTCTGGGTAATGGAGACGTGTCTTCATGTGGGATGTGATCTGTTGTTCTAGCTGAGGCCTTTCGCAAACTTCACTGTAGTGCTCTAAAACAGTACCTAAAGTGAGGAATTTAGACTCCATGCCAGTCACCAGGTCTTCATCTTCACAGCATTTGGTACCAGACTTCAGAAAAGTTATACTGGAGAAGAAAGAAATTGAGACCTAGACAGACCTGCAACAAGAGGTTTCTGTCAGTGTCATTTAAAGGAGTGTAAACTCTCCTAGAAATTACAATTTCTTTCCCCTTTTTGGTTGAAAATAATAATGAAACATTCATCAGAAATTCTGGTTCTGTCAGGAACAAACAGCAGCTTGATGAGCTTCTACAACTGCTGTTCATGCACATACCCTGAGGAAAAACAGAGAATTAATAGCTTATTTGCTTTGCTTAGTGAGAGAGAAGCTGGTGCTTGTAGGGGAATCATTCAGTTAGAGAAATCACTAGTAAATACATAATTTTGTGCTTATTTTCAGAGAAAAAAAAATCTGCTCTGACTTCAGATAGACTGATCTTTGTGAGACATAAAACCATACAATGCAAAAAGGCTGCTCCTGGTGGTAAGGCATCTTAATCCCATTTAAAAAATAATACCTGTGCTACAAAAGCATTCAGCATATTAACACAGAGAGGGTAGAAAGCTCAAACAGTATTCTTTCCCTCTCAGGTGGCTAGGCTGGAGCACAGTGTCGCACTGCTGATCAAAAGCGGAGTATTTGTTCTTTAGCCTCTCTGCACCCATCCCCAGTAAAAGAAGCAAAGGTCACAGAGCAAAGGGGTTACACTATCTGCCACCCCAGCCCAGCAACTAAGCCTCTAGCAAACACATTAGTGTTTAATTTGTCATCCCTGATGGTGTGGCACCAGTGCTTGTTGTCCCACCACTCCCTGCAAACGGTCAGTGGGGGCTTTGTGCAGGCAGTGGAGCGAGGAGGAGATGTGCTGGCCAGGAAATGCATTAGTGCAGGGGCTGGGTCCACATTCTTTACATTTGTTGCCTTACCTTGAACACTGGATTTTTACACACAGCTTGAGGGGCACCCTGGAAGGGACAGGAAGGCAGCAGCCATGCCAATGAATGGCAACCGCTGGTTCTCCAAACATCTCCCCCTCTTGTCTTCCCTCACCTCCATCCTCCACCGCTCCACAAACAAAGAGTGTTTTGATTGCTGGGATGACAGGACAGGAATTTGCCTTTTCAAAAGCACTTGCTATGTATATACACAACCTAAGGAGTGTAACCAGAAGCACCTTTAAAAGCCATCATGGGGAATGGAAGCTGTAGCAGTGATCGGTTGTATTTTGAACTAGAGTTTCTAATGAACACATAAAACACAAGGACACGCCTGCACATTAGTCCAACAGTGTGATGGGCAATAGTCAGTAAAAAATGATTTAAAAGGCTGGCAGAATAGTTTCTGTTTCTTTTGGTTATGTTTGATTCCCTCCAGTCTCCCTATTTACAAAGTCCTATGTTTACAAAGCTGTCTCAAATATACCATTTAAATTCATTGCATAACACACAAAAATCAATTTTCTTGTTCAGCAGCCAAAGGGCACGAGAACTAATTTTTTGTGCATTACAGTATCATTTCAAACTGGCCTATTTGTGACAGGTTTTCAGATGTACATTGTGCCAACTTAGATGAAATGCACTACAGGGTGATTACATACATCAAAGATATTTGAGGAGGCAGTCATCATAACCCTCAAAAAAGAAGAGATTTCTAGGAAGTCTGAGAAACATAAAGGCAGGTGAGAAAATCTGTTTGCTGAAGAACTGTTCAGTTTAAATGGAATTCCCAAAATTAAACTATATTTTACAAAATTTGTTTCCCTGCAAGTGAATATGCTTTTTAGCTTACCCACTTTCTACTCCATATGAAGACCTTGTCTGTAATGTATGCTAGTTTTTCCATTGTAGAGTTTCCCTTGCCCAGTCCTAATCCTGGTCTTCTCATGCTCTGCCTCTCTATTCACTTGCCAGACTTGGTTTTCAGTCTGTCAGTCATTCTAATTTTTAATCTGTTCCAAATGCAACTCCTGCCCACCTAGCACTCCAGTTGCTGAGGTGCTACTGGTCAGAGTTCTTCCCCAGGTTTCATCTGACCATATGGGTGTCTTGATCCATTTTGCTGTCCTGGTTTGAGGATGTTGCCCTGCCCTCCTTAGATCTGCAGGAAACATCTATTCCTACTTTTGATCTGATGAAAGCTCTAGAGAAAATTTCTGAATTTTAATACTCTTTGTGAATACAACTTCAATAATTTTATCTCTTCTGTCATCCAGAGCGGGTATTCAGGTTTCATTTATGGCCTCTCCCAACACTTGTTTTCAAAATCTCTTTTCAACTTTCAGTTTTCCTTTCCTTAGTCTAAGATGTTGCTGGCATTTCAAAAAGCAAAACTGACAGGTTCATGCACAGTCTACCTGTGCCTTTATTATTTACTTCTATTTATCACTGCTTCTCATTATCACATCCTATTGAGTTTCCAGGGCCATTCACAAATGCTTCATCTCAAGCCCATCTCCTGGTTTCTCAGTTCAAACTTCCCTTTTTCCCTGGAGCCTGACACATGATCAACCACTTCCTTTATCTATTAATTCTTCCTCCCTTATCTGTACCTTGTTGAGCCTTTTGTCATTGCAGTACTTCACCTATCTCTCCTTGTCCCCTGTTCCTCTTTCTCTCTGTCCTCACTGTGGATGGGGCTCTCTGTGCCCGAGGACACAACGTGATGCTCTCTGACTCCTTCCTCATTCCCCTCTAGGATTGATTCTAATCTATGCAGTATATTGAATTTCCTTTTATAAAGGTAAATAGCTCCTTATTATCTACCTGCAAAGCAGTCTTTTCCATCATGATTGTCTCCAGTCTCTCTCCTGAATCCACTTCCCAGCTCCTCTTAACTAGCTTTTTGAGGAGTAAGTACTTTTTCAGTTTCTTTCTTTTGTAATATCACATTTATTGAATCTCCCCTCTCTCTTCTTCACCCCCACTACTCTTAAGGTGATATTAGCTTATATCTTTATTTATACTGGTTCTTTCCAGCCATTGTGGTCTTATGACATTCATGCTGGCAGTTATATATTGCTTAGCATCCACAAACTCTTCCCGGTTCCTCAGCATTTTCTCATAACTATCTCACCTCTTACTGAAATTAGAGTATACATAGCAAAAACAGAACTTCATATTTTCATCTTCTTCTACTCTTTTTCCTGTTTTGCTGGCAACTTGTTGAAAAAATTAATAATTTCAGAATGCCTCTCACCTCTCTTTTTTTCTGTCCCATTCACACTGTTTCCACCAAAATTCATATACTTGCTCATCCTCTTTGAACACACTTTTCCCATCTTTTATTAGTTTTGGACTGCTGTAAGGATGGTCATTAGATTGGCACAAGTAAACTGAGCCATGGACTTTATATCTCTCTCTCTCTTGAGTATCCAAGGAGAAAGGGAGATATTAGAAGTATCATCCTCTTGCAAAACAGCACACAGTTAGAGAAGCTCTGCAACTAGAAGTTTGAAGAACATAAATAGAGTAAGAATAGATGAGAATTTCAGCCTGTATAGAGGGATTCCAGGTCTTGTAATACATCCATAGCTCACATCATGGGCCACTGGAGAGGCCACACCTCGAGTACTGTGTTTAGTTTTGGGCATGTCAATACAAGAAAGACATTGAGGTGGTGGAGCAGGTCCAGAGAAGGGCAATGAGGCTGGTAAAGGGCCTAGAAACAAGTATTATGTAGAACAGCTCAAGGAACAGGAATGGTTTAGCCTGGAGAAAAGGAAGCTTGGAAGAAACCTTATTGCTCTCTACAACTAACTGAAAGGAGGTTGTAGAGAGGTGGGTGTGGTCTCTTCTTACAAGTAATAGTGATAGGACAAGAGGAAATGGCCTCAAGTTGCAATAGGGGATGTTCAACTTGGCTATTAGGAAAAATTTATTCCCAGGAAGGGTTATCAAGCACTGGAACAGGTTGCCCAGGGATGTGACTGAATCATCACCCCTGGATGTGTTTAAAAGAAGTGCAGATATGGTGCTTAGGGACATGACTTAGCAGTGAACTTGGTAGAGTTAGGTGAACAGTTGGACTTGATGATCTTGAAGGTCTTTTCCAACCTAAATTATTCTATGACTTTATGATCCTATAATTCTATGATACTGTGATCTAGAGCTCCAAATCTTCTTCCTCCTTTTATCAGGATGTAGTTTTGGCCTCTGTCCTATCCATGCTCATTTTCACTCTTAGATTCTTGCAATCATGGATAACTAGAGAGCTGTCCTATTCAGAATATCACTTATTGGTTAACATTGTTTTAACGTAAATCTCACCCAAATTTCTGTCTCTAGGATGGAAAGAGCACAGAAACAGGATTGCCTGCTTTCTGTGTCTATGCCATAGGCTGTTGTTATGCAGGAAATTTTCCTGCAGGTTCCAGTGATGTTAGCCATAGTATCAATCACTAAGGGTGAAATCTGGGCCACAGCAGTGCTCTGAGTATGTGGTAGATGCCTGTCTGTGCAAGGTTCCCACATAATGCATAAAGATAGGCACTTAGGAGAACCAAGGCAGCACCACCAGGTACACAGAGAGTTTAAGGTTGTTCAGTATTGAGCAGCTGTGGGCACCAGACTGCATGGTTTATTGTCGGGGACTTTGTTGTTTCAGTCCCACTGCAAGCATTGTTTCTGCAGATTAGATTGCAAAATTGATTTTATATTTGCAAAACATATTAACAATATTATAAAATAACAGTCCTGAGGACACAATTAGGCTCTACTTCACTGAGTGAAAAAAGAGTCTCAAGCCTGTCAAGAATTTTAAAGTGTTTATTCCTCTTTATGGGACTTCTTTCAGATAGGCACATAAACATTGGAGTGTTACTTAATTCATTGTAAAGAAGCCATCATATCTCTTAGACCATCAGAATGTAAGTTGGTGTCAACTTACCCTATTCAGATCACGTTCAAAGCCCTAATTACCCCGTTGTAAGAACTGTATAGTCATCTGAGATACTGATTGCAGCACATGGTTACAGCATATACTGATTTTATCCTATAACTATTTTAATAAAAAGGAAATCTGTATTAACAGCTGACTTTATTGATACTGTTAGTGCTGCCTAACTGTTTTATTGATCTTAGAAGCCAAATAACATGAAATCTTTTTATTATGTCATTTGTGGGGTCTCAGGCTATTATATGATTTGGGTCGTGCTGTATTTACTAGTGAATGAGATCTGGTGCTACATCAGTGCTGTGGTATATTACATGGTCACCCAGATGCAGATAAAACCAGTTTAATTACTAGAAGGTCAAAACTAAGAAGACAGTAAAGTCTTTGCTATGAAACTCTGGTGGCTTAATTAACAGACAAATTCCAATTTCACTGCTGTTTCAAAATGGAAGTTCTTTTATCCTAAACTAATTTCTTGCCCACAATAAATAATAATTTCAATTTCTTGCTAATATTACATAGATAGCAATCTAGCCCTTCAGCTGACATTTGGAAGACAAGAACATCTCATGTTTATAATTGGTTTGCTGTTTTATAAAATATTAATATTTTTCTTTCTGGAAGGGCTATATAGCTTGGTAGCAGGATACTAAAGGAGGGTTTGGGGGACTTTTTGTACATGTTCCTGTGCAGGATTTGCATTTCATTCTCCCCATGATTTCTTTGAGCTTAACACAAAACAGAGTTTAGAAGATTTGTTTGGTGTTTAACTTGATTATTTAAATAAGAGATAAGCAATTGCCATTAGAGCAGCTAGGCAATAATTTCCTGGGGTCAGGGTCTCTCCTGCCCAGCATAAGCCCCTATTGTTAATGGAGCTGAACATGCACACACACATTTTTAGAAGAGAATGTTAAACAATTCCCAGTTTATTTTTCAGTGCAAATACTTTCGTGACAAAACACAAGCAGACTTCAGAAGTCAGTCCGAAGATTTTAAGAAAAGGGCTAAAAAACCAAAGCGATTTAACTACCTAGCCACTACTTTTCCCTCCTGAGTTCAAAATTTAGAACTTCAAAATCTTACTTATCCATCAGAGCCTCAATTTGCTACCACCTAATCCTAGTGAGGTAGGGCCCAGACATCGATATTTTTTTCTTGAGTGGACTAGCTGAGTTGTCTTTTTAGAAATATCTCACAAAGTGTACAGGGAGCTTTGGTACTAGTGCCTATAGACTAAAAACTAACTCTTATTTTAAGTGGACACTGCCCAGACAGGTTTCTTGTTCAATTGAGTGGGTGTCTGTATCAGTATTAAGTATTAGGGGTCAAACTCTGACTGCTTAAGTACATTTGCAGGGTGCTGTGGCAGCTCAAGAGCAAGAGTCTGTATAGGTCAGAACCGTATCATTTTATCACATATAATGACAAGTTTTCTCTTTAGTACTGGTATGCGCCTGTGTTACTATTTAGCTAACCTTCAACCAGCACAAAAATGTGCTTTCCCCCACTTTTCTTAGCTACGTTGGCTTCTGCAGCTGCCACAGAGCCGAAAGTCAAAGTGCAGCAGGTGGTGGATACTATTAGGAAGCCAGAGCCCTGCTGAATCCCAGGGTTGAAAGTCTCCCACCCCACACTAGTCACCTCTTCGACGAGAACAATAAACCTGACTGAAGGATTTATTACCTGTGCCTGGGGCCTCACTTGATACAGCCCTTTTCCTGCATCCCTCCCCCACTCTCAGGTCAGGAGCAGCTTAGCCCTTTTTACTGCTGGATAGAAAAATTATAAGAAGGTTTTGGTTAGTTCTTAAGTCAACTTTTTGATTTTTTAGCACCTGTATTTAGTAGACTAGGCTGTGTGCTTTTTTACTTCAGGCAGAACAGGTTTGCAAGTTGCAGTAGCTGAGGATCTTAAAGATGCTTTAAAGCTAGTTCTTCAAAACTCTGTGCCGACAGCAGAAGGAGCTTTCCTGAAGAAGTCAGCCTTACAAATGCTTTATAAAGAAAGAACATTGCCATTTTGACATCTATCAGTAGTAAAAAGTATGTGACAGGTGGGAAAATATTGTGAAAGAGTTCAATCCACTTGGTATTCAAAGTACAAAGAGTTTACAAGTGATCCCTGTTTATCAAGAATAAAGGTTCTGCAGACTTTAATAAGACTTTCACTGCTAAATGCCTTAGTAGCTCTTCGAAATTTCACCTACCAATTCTTGAGGACAGTCCTTGTAAGAAATTTCTTCTGGAGACTGGCACTCACGGTTAATACAACACAGTGGCCCGTTCTTGCACCTAACCATTCTTTTCAGCCACTGTCCAGAAGATGTACAAGCCCCTGGCAGGCATGATTGAAGGAATGTCTGTGCGTGGCAAAAAACCTGAGCTGTTTTGCTCTCTCGATTCCTTTTCGATTATTCTGTCAGTTCCAGGGAAATCTATGTAACTGTCATAGGAACAAGCTGTGTACATTGGGAAGATACAAATGAGAACAGTAGCAATCCTTGGTAATCAACGAGGAGGTATTTGCTATGATGATATGGCAAGGCTCTGTGTTAGATACAGTGATACTGTTTATCTTAAGTAGATGATCCAGAGGAAGCAACAATATGACAATGAAAATTCATGTTTCATTATGAAAGGTGTTCCCCTGAAAATTGTGTGAGCTGAATAGTGGCTTCTCTAGTGGTAAGTAGGGACAGAAATATACAACTACTCAAGGTCTCAAGACACTCCTCGCTTCCTTAGAAAGATAAAGAATCAATTCCTAAACTGAAAAGCATGTTAAAAGAGAAGAAATATATATTTCAAGGAACATAAAACAGCAACAGTCTACCTTGAAAAAGCTGATATTCAAGAAATACAGTATATCAAGAATTAAAGATTGCAGAAGCTGTGCTTCACCCTCAAAGAACGCAGCTATAAAATGTCATGTATCTCAAATCTAACAGTAAAGTTTCTTACCATGAATACAGAGGTGTTCATCCTTTGTTTTGGGATGCCCTCTTAAGATGCATGAAGTTGTCACTCCAGCTACAAGAAAAAGATGTTTCATTCTGCCTATAAAAATATATATAGAAAGCCAACATTGAGACTTCTTTATTTGACAATTAAAGTTGGTCTAGAAATAGTGAAGTCCCACATATATCTGTGGATTGTTTACTCAATCTTTAGACAGATTTTTGCCTGCAAATTGATGTAAAACTTTCACATAGAGTTTTAAAAATATATTTCAAGATTGTCTCACAATATCTGAGCATTACATTTAAAGTTATGAAGTTTTCAAAGTGAAGAAATTAAATTAATAGGATGCAAAACATGTGAGTGTATTTTGCCTGCTGTTCATAGACTATTGTCTGAAAGATTTTGTCTCTGACATATTAGACAACTCACTTCCTTCTGCTTTCAGTTACACTCACATAAATCTGGAGTAACACCTCTGGAATCCAAGATGAGTTCTGTCTCAATCTCTTTCTTTTTAGATATTGGACTGTGGCCAGGCTTTTTACATTGAATAGCTGCCTCCTGTGCTCGGGTTCTATTCACAAGTAATCCATAGGAGGTGCATTAGAGAACACAGCCCTAAACTTAGAGAAACTCTGGGCAATTAAAGTCTGTGCCACATAAATCTGAAGTATATCCCATAAGTTTCAGGAAATGTATCTAACTGTGTGCCCTATGCACACAGTTGAAGAGCAGGTGTGCCTGTACAGGCTCTGCAGCTTGCACAGTGGCTGGAATTCAAGACTGCTTCTGGTTCACAAAGGGAGACAGGATCTCTCTACTCTTCCCTTTCCCCATAACCTCTATTTATCTGGTTTTAATACATCTCCTTAAGTAAAATCAAGAAATGTATCTCAAGTCTATTTTCACATGCATTTAGAGCTTTACATGGCCTTACACATGTAAGCCTGCAGGTGATTACACTCTATATTCATTCATTCATTCATTTTGCTGAGAAATGACACTGCTACCGTTGTCATAAATCAGTTAGGTTCACTGCTTTTGAAACGACACTGTAAAAGAGGTTAATAAAATAACCCAGGTCAAAATGAAGTTGACCAAAGTCCTAGAAACAAAAGTTTCAGAGTTGTAATTTTCCTGCCAAATTATTTTGTAAGCTGCAATAAATTTGCTTAAATTATTGCATAATCTGCTGCTTTGCAACTAATTCTTCGAAAAATATCTATGATGTATAAATCCACTTATATCTGCAAGTCTAAAATTGTGCTGTAAGAAACTAACTAGACATAGAGTCAACAAAATATTTTAAGCTCTTCATGTTAGCATGAGAAACATCTTTCTGGCCTTTCTTGTGTCTGGATGTGGATGTGTATGTATGTGCACTCAGTTTCTCTTCATGATAATTTATTTTTTGTAGGAAAAACACATCAGCAACATTTTTTAACCATACGATTTTGGTCTAATTCTAAATTTGCCTAGGAATACTTTCTGTCTTTATTTGTACACCAGGTCTTAAAGATCTTTTCTTGGTCTTAACAGAAAAATGAACAGTAACTGCATCTCCAACTACTTAACAACTCATGTGTAATGTGTTTCTCATTTCAACAATTCCCATCACTCAGCTCACAGTTTCATTAATTTTTCAGGTGAAGTTTTGCTGATATGTGGTTAAGAGATTGAAAACATTGAAATCCATTACACTGTGTTTCTCTGCTACAAGCTGCCCTTGGAGCAATTTACTTAGTGTTAGTACATCACTCCACACCACTCTGTCAAAA
Organism: Merops nubicus; assembly: GCF_000691845.1. Lineage (NCBI taxonomy): Eukaryota > Metazoa > Chordata > Aves > Coraciiformes > Meropidae > Merops > Merops nubicus. The sequence continues at coordinate 38,684 of NW_008595440.1, read as the reverse complement.
ACTGAAGAAAAAAAAAAAAATCACGCTTCTGCAGACAAGAGTTGGTAAATCAGTTTTGCACTAGCTCAGACAGATTTTCTGAGTTATAAACCTATCAATAATATTAAAACTACTTGGGTTAAATTCTCTACAAAGGTAATTTTTTGAAGGGGAACTGAAAGTATACTGAGCTTTTCTTGTGGAGAGAAAAGGGCAAAAAGTATGATAAAACAGGAAATGTTATTTTGCCCTTAATAATAATGAAGATAAAAAAAACCAAACAAACACAAAAAAAAAAACAAAACCAAAAACAAACCAAAAGGAGTAAAGGATTTTGTAGCATCCAAATCATGCTAAAACAAGGTATGACAAAAACTGAAGTCATGCAGCCAGCAAGAGCTAGCTTGCAGCTTATGACAGTGTTGCCATCAGAAACAGGGTGCCAGGCTGGCTGTCCACTTGTCTGGAAGCACTTACCTGGAATTAGAAATCACTACAACTTTAAACAGTACTTTTAAAAACAAAAGTTGCTTTCTGTGAAGTAAACAATGTTATCAATCTTCCTAGGCTAGCCGGTGTCACTATCTATCCGTACCTGAATTCATATAGGATTGGGAAAGATGTGATTTAGCCCTAAATGTTGCCTTGAGCCCTAAAGAGACCCATGATCTTAGACTGAATCTTTCTGGAGTAAATTGACTTCTATTATTTACTTCATGATGTTTCAGATGAGGCCCACAGGGCTGTAAACTTTAAATATAAGAGTACACCTTTATTTTACAATATGTGTGCACCTGCTGTGGAAACCTGAGATACTTCCACTTAAGAAGGCAGCAGCTCCCAAAATACTATCAAATAACGGAAACCTTGTGAATCAGCCATTCATATCGTGCAGACTAGTGCCGGTAGGTGATACAGAAATGCCTGGATTAAACATTCTGGTTATGTATGTGGCGTAAGGGAAGGGCCGAGCTTTCCAACATCTTCCAGTCAAGAAAAATGGTGAAGTTATGGCTCCCTCAAAATGCATAAGCCTTTAAGAAAGTCTCGCTGTGTCGTTATCGACACCTGAACCCCGGGATCTCTGCCACCTAACCTCTGCCGTTGGGTACCATCAGCAGACACAGGCTTCAATATGAAGGATGTTGCAAATGGTCTTTATTGCGCAGCTGCAATTGCTTATATAGCACAAGCCACACCCACAAGGCCCCTCGTGGGCAGTCTGAGCTTTCCGTTACATCGCGAGATCTTCCGCACGCTGATCCCTGCCTAGGGCGGGCTCTGCTCACCACAACATCACTGCAAAAATATCTTCTAAATAACTGAATTATGTGCTCTGTGCACCAAAGCTTTTGGTGTCCGTGGCGCTTGTGATGAAGAAAAAAAACAGAGCATTCAATTCAAAATATTGTTGAGAGGTATATTTAACAAAGAGACTCTGACTGGGGTAGTCCATAAACCGCTCAGTAGTAGAACAGGGTTTTTTTTCTTTCTCTGTTAATATAAAAACAAGGGCTGCATGGCAGATGTTGTGAGTGTGCCTTGGCAGCATGATTAAAATCTTGCAGGGAGTTTGAGGAGGTTTTCAATTTCAACATGGGCACGGCTTCCCTTAGGCCTTCCTAATGTTTCCCAGGTGATGCCATCCCTGCCCACATGGGAAGCTGGCTGCAGGGTTTCTGTGTGCCTGCACCCAGGGAGGGAGAGCAGGGCTGGTGTGCAGATGGGGACTGATGGCTGCTAAAAGGGCACGTTACCTGCCCAAGTCACAGGGCAGCCCCAATTATTGCGAGGTGCTGGGTTCATTGTTAATTAGAATGGCGGTGATGGCAAGCAGCAGCTGTGACAGATGGCTGGGCTCCAGCCACCTTGTGGCAAAGGGATTAAAGCCAATTCAAATCTTTTCTTCCTTCTTAAAAAAAAAAAAAAAAAAAAAAAAAAAAAAAAAAAAAAAAAAAAAAAAAGGAAAAAGACCTACAAATCCCAACACATAGTTGCATAAGTTGTCACCTATTTGCAGTGTGTAAGGGGCAAATATATCTACAAAGCCATCATTTACCTGTTCTCTATTGACTCTTACTTTCAGCATTTTGAAGTAAAAGTTTAGTTTATTTATTACTTCAAGCATGTTTTAACAGGATGTTCAACCCAGAAGACAGTTTACATTAAATCTTTGTTCTGAGGGGAACTTACAAAACACTTTACTTATAACTGAACCAACGTAACTCAGTTGTTAGTTTCTTAGGTGGAGAAATATTTCTTTCAGAATTGTACAGGCTCTGTTTCTGAGCAAAGCATATTAAAATAAATCCCAAACTGAATCTATTTGCCTTTGGTGAAGTCTGATTCTATTTATTACCTCTAGATTATAATTACTCCATGAAAAAAACTGGAGTCATAGTACTCTTTCCAGTGTCATATAGACAAGACGTAAGGTGCTACCTTAAGGGTCTTCATTGTTTTCCTTTCCAGGTGTTTTGGAATGTTGGATATCTCTTTGTTCGTCTTCTTGAGGTTCTTCCACTGTCAGCCTAAGCCTGCTTTTGCAGAAACCAAGGAAGTGTCTCAAGATCTAAGTACCCAGTGTGGCGCAATCTACACAAACACAGCAAACACAGGCCACATGTTGACTGCATTCTGCACCAAATTAGACTCCCTGAATAGTTCAAGCATTTGACCAGAGACTACAACAGTGACATATCTGGTCAGATATATACTTGAGGTTTATGGATACCATGTGGGCCACAGCAGCAGCAAAAGTGTAGCTCTTTGAGATGTAATATTAATACTCCATAAGGAGGTGTGAAGGAACACACAGAGATGGTGTGGTCCCATCAGAGTAAGTTCTCCTTCTATTTCATCAGCAGCCAATTGGAAAACACAAGTGCAGAATAGTCTAGAAGATGAGAGAATGGAGATTGATGTTGAGTAAAAAGTGTTGGCAGGTAAGAGGTATAAATCAAAGAAGGAAACACATTTAGATTCTTTGTCAACTAAAACAGTGATTCTTTGAGAAAGAGGAAGCATGAGGAAAGGAAGTAAAGGAGTGGATTTTTTTCATGCTGGCTTTAAACTAGTCTTTCTGCAAGTTCTAGGGCAAAATGTTTTTACTCTTAACATCCAAGCAGCCTATCATAGATTTCCATCAAAAATACAATGCATTTTCAAGTATCCAGAAGAAAGGAAATAACAGTTCATAGAAGAGAAAAGTTTGCGTAGGCTAAACATAAACAGCTAACAGGATCCAGGCAGACAAAATTAGAACAATATCTGTCACAAATTAAAGACTACAAAACAAACTTTCACCAAATACTGAAAAAGAGAAGAAAAGGAAAAACTGAAGCAGAAAAAAACGTGGCAACATTATTAATTACTATTCATTTAATTTCTTATATTTTAATGGTGTCTTGAGGCCCCTTTCTAGAGTTAAAATTTAAGCTTAAGATATGAGCTGTTGTGTATCTGGTTGGTTAATGCCCCCAGGGGAGTGGAAGAATAGAAAGAAGACTTAATCTCTAATTGTTAAAAGTGTTGGCAATTGAGTACGGTTTTAGTAAAACAGGAAGGGAAAATTGAGGGCTTTTTGTTACTATTATGTTGAGCTTTGTGATAATTTTAAAAAATAATAATAAAAAATATTTCCTCAAGCTGAATTCCACTATGGAAAGGGGATTTAATGAGCTGTTACTGCTTAGTGTTTGTGTTGCAAAGGTTTGATTGGCTTACTCAATGTTCTACTTATTCATTAAATAAATAAATTAAATCAAATCAGGTTGTTAGCTTGTTACATTAGATCTTTTGTTGGTTGTCTATGGGGAAATAAAATGCTTTTCCTTTTCCTAACCTGTGGTGCAAAGGTTGTATTTTGGAGGATCACAGGACAAGAGAGCATACTCTCTTCTCAAGCATATTTAGAATTCAGTTCATTCTGCCAAAACCGAAACTAGAGCTGGTAAATGTTCAGTGATTTGAAGTCAGTGATGTATGCAAAGTAGATGATCCCTAATAGTTTTATTTTTGTCTTTCTATGCACTATTCCACTCAGCTGTGTAAACTGTGACCAGCCACTGTTCCTTTTTTTAAAAACTCTGAAATGTACTTATACCCAAGGTAGGCAGAAAAAAAATAAAAAAACAGAGATGAGCACCTGCTGTTTGGTTTTGTTTTTTTTTTTCCAGCTGGAGTCCTAGTACAAAAAGAGAACAAAGGAAGGATCTGTGTTCCCACAAGCAACATGGGCAAAACAGAAGAAAAGCAATTCTTCCAGGTACTTTTCTTGCATCCTAATCATATCATCAGCCTCATATTTTGAAGGACAAACAGGTGAAAATAGGAAGGGAGAGATGCAAGGTCTTTAAAGAGAAGTATCTGCATTTATTTGTATGGATTTCGGCTGATATCTCATGAAGAGAGGAGTCAAATAATTTTAAGAAAAATAACTTACTGACAAAAATAGATCATTACAAAATGCAAAGCTTACTGAGTAGCTTTGGATGCAGTTATCTACATCAGATAAAAACTGAATCAGAACTATCTTTTTTTACCCCCAAATAACCTCTGCTCCATATTTCAGTGAAATGCTGAAAGACACTTTAATAAATTATTTCAAAAAGTATTGTTAAAAATGGCAACACATTGTCTGATAATTGTTATTCAATCTAGTCTGCAATCAAACCATTGAAATTATGTTTTGCAGTATTTAAAATATATCAAGAAAGTTCTTTATTCACTAATTATATCACATCTGCAGTGTCAGGCAGAACAGAAGTTGAGATGTCTGAAAAAATTAAAATCAGATTTAAAATGAAAAAAATACTTTCAGCATTGAACAGGTGAATAACTTTACATGTAAGAACCATTCCATTTGGTACTATCCATGTGTATAATCACATATCATTACATTAGAGTTTAATTCTGCTAATCCCTATTTTGGGATGGGCCACAATACTGATATTTTTAAAAAATCCATTTCAGTGCATGCATATGGTTACAATGCAAAAAAGCTCTTTGATTTAAAAATATTCTCAATAAAAAAAAATCTCTGAGAATTAGCCCTCTCTTTGACGATAAGTTGTTTCCACTATCAATTCATAAAGATAATTCAGTGTTTAATTGATACACACGATATGCAAATGAATAACCATATTGTGCAGCAAGGTAAAGAAAAAAAGAGATAAGGCAGCTTTTTTTTTATGTACAAGGCCACCTTGTAGCTCTTTACTAGCTTGTAGCCTCTAATATCTTGTATATTGTTGACATTCCTTAGCTTGGGCTAACAGTAACATGCATACAATACTCCCATCACACCCTTCACTAGCTCAGTCAACCCTATTCATATGTTACACACCTGTGCATATTTGCAGTCCATTTAACTGTGGTGCAAGAAATATTAGCTTTCAAGGTGGAATCAGTAAAGACATTCCCCCCCTGCCTTCTTGTACGTCATAAACACTAAAGGAATAGTTAAGAAATCATAGGCCCTACATCTTGCATAATTCTTATGTTTGATGCCACCATCGTATTATATCAGTTTCACTTCATCTAATAGGTAGGTACATAGTTACATCAACACAAACTCCACATCAAACAGTATTTCGTTCTTCTCTCAGCTGTACTAGTCGGTCTAATGAGAAACAAAGTTTCATCCTCTTGTCTCTGAGATGATCCTGCGTATTAAATTGTCACTATCCTCAATGTTCAAATCATATCGAAGTATCCCAGTACCTTAGCCAGATAAAACTTTCAATATTTGTACTTTACAAGATTGTACTAGAAACCACAGAGGGGGGCATTTTAAGGAAATAATGAGAATATTGACAGTACTGTAATAATTTATACCAACTTTTTGCAGTCAGTTCAAATATCTGTGTTTGGTTATGGCAAATGAAATGCACTGCATTTATCTTTCAGCACTGAAGTGCTGATCTACATTGAGAACTCAGTGGATGGAGGGGTTGCCACTATCTGCAATCATAGTATCTGCAGTTGTAGTCTACAGTTAAGTATAAAACCCTAAGTGCCTGGGTTTCCTGCTGTAGAAATATGGTGGTACTGGAAGTGTTTGTGTATAGCCACACATAGGAGATATTTCGACAGTTCACTGTCCTTTTTCATTAACCCAATGATTAAATTCAGGCAAAATTTAGTCCCAGAATTGAATTCAGATTGAGATTGAGATTGACCTGAAAACTATCATGTCACTGACTCAGTTTTATTCTTTTCCATCATTAATGGATTATTTCTGGTTGTCCTGAATGAGGACAGCCCAATTCGAATTTATCTGGAAACTTACCCTAGCCAGAGCAAGTAAAAAGTTCAATTGGTAACATCCTCTCAAGTATTTGGTGAATATTCCTTATGTTCATTGTAATATAGTTCAAGGATGCACATTACAGCTACTGGAGATACACAGAAACCTTAATTTGAGTTTTAAAGGCTTATCCTCATCTGTTTCCTGAATCACCCTTCTACACAATGCCCTTTTAGTACATCTAACTGCTCCATTAGGGGATGCTGTGAATGGGTTTACTATCGAATGATTAACAGTGAAGAACTAAAAGATCTAAATCCTGCATGGCAAGCATGGAGAAAAACTGTAAGGTAGAAGTTCTTGAACAGTGAATGTACTTCCCTTTTTCTTCTGTTCCTTTTAATAACTTTCCAAGAAAGCAATGAAATTCACAATTTTAAGACCTTTTAAAACAAGGTTTTTATAATTTTAAAATGAGTGGACAAACCATTAAAAAATAGATTATAGACATGAATTCATCACAAGTGGGTATTTAGCTAAATGAACAGATAAATCTTTTAGTATTTCAGTTTCACTGAATCATACCATAAAATCATCAAACAAATTGTCATATTACTGCAGTGAGGGATTCTATGGGGGAGGTAATGGCACATGAACTTATGATGTTACGATTCTGCCTTAACTTTTAGAAAGAGAGTAATTGAACATAAGATGATAAACATACATCTCTAGGCATATAACTCTGACATGTCAGGCAGCATTAAACTACTGCTCTGAGGAAAAAAAACAAAAAAACCAAACAAAAACCTGATACAAAATGAATTATTTGGAGAAAAGAAAAAAAAAAAGGATAGTCTACCTTCATTTTGCCTTGAATTGGTAAAACACTTATGAAACTCAAAAAGAAAAAACAGTACATAAATAGTGTATAATTTCTTCTGATATCTTGACTGAAATGCATCAACACTTGTAAGTTTTAGACAGCAGTTGTTCCACAATCACTCAAGGGAGAAACATGTTTCAACTCTTCTTTCTCCAGACAACTTATTTCTACCAGTGAGATGATGAAAGTGAACTCAAAGAACCAATTTGAAAATTATTAATTTTCCCATTGCAAATTTGTAACATTGTTATAAGGATGCAGGAAGCATAGGAGGTTACAAAATTAAATATTCAGTCATGCCTAGTTAAGTTTACAGAATGCTAATACAAAAATATTTTTTACAGAAAGAAATGATGTGCTATTTGTAACTATCTATAAGCAAAATGTTATTATAACTCAGTCACTGGAAAATTTTTTAAGCATTTATGTTTCCTTAAGCTAAGTAGAAACAGAAAAAGTATAATGTGGTCAAAGAACTTGCAGATTTGTTTAACAATTTCTACCTGTGTAAGATTATGTCATTCTCAGATGTTTTCCATCATGGTCACTGGTGTTAATTGAATATATCCTTATGAAATTGATAAAGAATTGTTGAGAATTGCTAGTTATTCTAGTTAGGAATTTGTCTGATATATTTAGTAGTTTTTATTGAAAAGAAGCAAGTTTACAGCAGAATTTTAAAACAATTTTACTATGCTCTAAAACATATAGGTAATTACTGTAAAGAAAGGAGTATCTCACAATTATTTCTAAGAAATATAAATAAATAAAACACTCCCACCCAGAAGGCATCACAGAATTTGTACTGGCACTGATGCTGTTTGACATCTTTGTTGGCAACGTGGACAGTGGAATTGAGTACATCTTCAGCAGGTTTGTGGATGACACCAAGCAGTGTGGTGTGGTCAGCATGCTGAAGGGGACAGATATCATCCAGAGGGACCTTGACAGGCTTGACATGTAAGCACATGCCAACTTTATGAATTGAAACAAGGCCAAGTGCAAGGTTCTGCACCTGGATCAGGGCAATCTCAAGCACAAATACAGGCTGGGAAGAATATGGATTAAAAACAGTCCTGAGGAAAAAGGCTTGGGGATGCTGGTTGATGAAAAGGTCAATATGATCCAACAGAAATCCAACCGTATCCTGGCCTACATCAAAAGAAGTATGGCAAGCAGGTTGGTGGAGGTGACTGTACCACTCCACTCCACTCTTGTGAGCCCCTACCCTAAGTATGGTTTCCAGCTCTGGAGCCTCAAACACAATAAGGACACGGACCTGCTTGGAGCAGGTCCAGAGAAGGCCCAAGGAGGTCTGGTACACCTCTCCTAGGAAGACAGGCTGAAAGAGTTGGGGTTGTTTGTCCTGGAGAAGAGAAATCTCCAGGGAGACCTTATTACAAGCTTCCAGCACCCTCAAACTGAAAGAGGGTAGATTTGGCTGTAGGGAAGAAGTTCTTCACTATAAGGGTGGTGAGACACTGAAACAGGCTGCCCCAGGAAATTTGTTGTGGATGCTTCATCACTGGAGGTGTTCAAGGTCATGTTAGACAGGGCTTTGAGCAACCTGGTCTGGTGAGAGGTGTCTCTGCCCATGGCAGGATGGTTGGAACTAGGTGATCTTTAAGGTCCCTTCCAATCCAAACATTCTATGATTCCATGGTTTTAAGCAACTTTAAAACCTGATCGGTTTGACTGTATAAATGACACATCTGACAGCAATGAAAATATCCTTATACAAGTAATTGATGCTGCACTTGCAATATGTAAACTTGCAAACCCAAGGCAGGTTTTATGGTCACCTTATTTTATGTTTATAAAGTGGGAATATAGACCAGAGGTAGTCAGTTACCTGAGGATGCTTTTGTAGTCAACAGATCTGAGACAGTGTTCAATTCATCACATATAGGTATCTATTTTAAGGTAAGATGTACCATGTCTCAGGATCCATTTATTGTATTGACTCAGTCTCCAGTTACCATTTCAGCAGCCTCAGGTGAGTAACATCTTTTATTTGCTATGTTGTGAGCAGCAACAATTAGTGATATGAATCTCACCACTACTATCCATACTCATAGTTGTGTTTAAATCATTGGTAGGTTTACTATTAGAAGTAAGTACTTTGAGTTACCTCTACACACAAAGAAAAAAACCTATTTTTTTATAGCTTTACTGTTAGAAGCAGAAAGCCATTGAAAAGTGCCTGTCTTGCTGCTCAAGTGCTAGTACTTTCCTACAGAAATTCCCAATTATATACATTTCCTGGCCACACCACCACTTAAACCAAGCATTACTTCAGGTTTCAACCGGAACTCCATGTCTTTTGACCTTCAGCAAAGCACCTAATTTCTAATTTCAAATGTCTTCAGCTCATGCAAGCTCACTGTTCTCTTGTCAGCTGGGATCATAAATTCTAATTTATTCCAATGTTAAACATATCCATTAGTCTCACAGTTAAACAAGGTTGGAAGAAGGAAAACAAAGAAGGAAAAAGAAAATAGTTGAAAATCATGTTGTTAAACTGGCAGGAAACCCAAACAGCTCCAAGCATGTGATGCTGTGAGATGAAGGAGAACAGCGGTATAAATCACAATGGTCTTGCTCCAGCAAGGTTGAATTTAGCAGGAGAATCAAGACTTCTAAAATTATCAGTTTGATAGTATTTAGAGAAACAGTACAAAAACACCTGCCTTGATTTTAAGAATGCCCTTGATATAATTTCAAGAGAAACCCTTGTGTAACAATTTAAGGTAAAAGTTTCCTTTCCCTCTAAGTGCTTCTGAAGTATTAAACTTAGAAAAGCCCTCTTAGGTCAGAGTAAAAGTCCTCAAATCCTGCCTTGGAGAGAGGTCAAAAGCAAGAGAAGAGATTAAAACAAGGAAAAACCTGTAACACAGTTTCTGCAGTGACTTAGGGCTAACGGAATTCCTGAGGCAAAAGTGTCTCTGCATTTAACAATTTCTAATAACCATTGCTTTATTTAATTTATGCAAGTATTTTTTAATCCCTTGTTTAGCCCTTTTTGTCAGCCACAGAGGAAGTGAGGAAGCCTATACAATGTGAGATGAACAACCTTTTATGTTTATTAGTTTTGAATATATAATCTACGGGTTTTATTTGGTGCTTCCTAGATTTCCTTTTTTTTTTTTTTTCTTTGAGTAAAATGGAAAGCAATAATTCTATACTGATGTCTCCAGGTCACTCAGCATTTTATATTTCTTTTGTCATATTCCTCCATTGGCTTTTTTTTCTTTTCTTCATAGGTCTTAGTCCACCTAGTCTCTCCTTATACAGAAACCAGTAAATGTTTTTTTTTTTGTTTTTTTTTTTTTTTTAATTTTTTGGGTCCTTTTTTAAACCTTTTCCAGTTGAACAGTATACTTTTTGAGTCAAAGGAACCAATTGTTCAAAAAGGACTTGTAGCTGTAGCCATAGTCTATTATTCTCCATTTTACTATTTCTCTCCTATTAATTTCAAACATTTGGTTAGAGTTTATTTGGTCATTGTTGAGCATTGATCTGATCAATACTTCTATTATCACACAGATGTACTATGAAGTATGCATATATATATATATAATCCAAGTATCTACCACAATGTTTACTAATGTTTTTTATTTTATTTGCCTAGTTTTGATGTCCTAAGAGCTTTTCACAACATTTACTTTAATCTCATTTTTCTTTCCCAACCAAAGCAGAAAGCTAGACACTTCTGTGGAGTAATCTGAAATGAAGAGCAAAACCACCTTTGTCTCTCCACTGACTGCAGGAGGAATTGAAGAAGATTAAAACAATAATTTAGCTGATGTCTAAAACTGTGTAATGTGAAAACACAAGTCCTTGGTGTGCCGATGGCTGAAGATCCCTTTGTTTGTTAGAAAAGCATTCCCATACTTGTCACAGCTCTTTGGATTTAGGTTTAAAGTTGTATCAAACTGAGAGACAAAGTAAGTTCAAGGAATCTCTGCATAATTTGTACACAATCATACAACTGCAGGGTTCAACTCCCTCATTCCATCTCAGCTGAAAGAGTACATATCTACCTCAGTCCTTTGTTAATATTTAAAACATTTTCCTTTGCTTCTCTGAGGCACCTAATGTAGTTATCTTTGACCTATTGACTGGCCTCATCTATACCAAGTACTGTTCTTGCTGCTTGAGTATTCTTGTTCAAATCAATAAAGGTAAAGGTGACATAATCTGGTTATAAAAGAAAGATGTCCTTTCATATTATATGCTCTGTCACGTTTGCTACATAAACATTCTAATTTTACAAAGAAATTATGAATGCATTTTACTGGAAAACCCATGCAAGAGCCAGTTTTGCCTGTAAATTAAAATATTATTCATAAAAATAAACAGTTCTCTTGGCATTATCTCTTATCTGTTCAAAGGCATTATATAATAGATTATATAATCTATTATCAATATATAATAGATTATATAATCACCTGTATTAAGTTTCAATTTATAATCTCTGATTATAGCATTAAATATATGTTAGGGTGCATTTGAATTCATTCCTTTTGTAACTCTTTTAAGTACTTTCAACAGCAGTGACAAACAGTATTGAAAAGGAGCTGCCTGGTATCCGTGGAAGGTCAGATGTCCTTGCTAGAAATCTGTTTTTAAAATCATATAAAACATATAAAGATGTGCCTCTGTGTGAGACAATTCTATTATATCTTTATTAACCAGTGAAATTATTTTTGTTCTATAACCCACAATTTCTGCAAAAGTGCCATTTTTTTTTATGAGAAACTGCCACCTCTCAGAAGTCAAGAAAATGTCTAGCAAAATGTGATGAGTTTACAGTTGTGTTATCAAAAAGCACATGTTTCTTGAAATCAGCTTGAGTCAGAAGAAACAGCTATACAGCAAAGGTGCCACAGCCTGACAACAAATTGTGCAAACCCTTGAAAAATCTTTCAGATAAACTGCGTTCATTAGTGAACTGAACCTGAGAGGTTCGGCTGAGGCTGAGACTGTGTAGCCTGCAATAAAAGAGATTGTCCTTTTCCTAAGGGCAGCAAGAAACTCCTGGTCTTACCAAATCAAATCCACTGCCCCTGTGACACACTGAACAATTAGAAGAGAATTATGAAGGCAAGGAGCGGTTGCTTCAAGGGTTTTGGTACATTTTTGGTGTTATTCTTCAGTTCAGTTTTACTGAGTCACAAGCGCTCCAATAAAGGCGAAGGTATTGCATTACAGACTTGAGGGGAAGAAGGCTTCCCATTGCATTCTGCAGGTCAGGATGAGTCTCAACTTTGCTAAAATTTCATTTCAACAAATACAGCAGTGTTTTGGGGTGCTTTATGATCCTACAGGCAAAGAATAGGATGAAAGAGAAGTGACTGCACTGGATGGCGTAAAGCTTAGAGCAAAAAAATGCCTCGAGACTGCTGCACACTCATTTTCTGTCTTCTCTCTGTTTTTTATCCCTTTCCTTAGTTCTTATGAACCTCAGTGCCATTTTCCTGCTTACACGCTTGACAGAAATGTCCCTACTAAAAAGAAAAATTGTCAAACTTGTTGAAGAAAATTTAGAATACCTTAGACTGGACTGACTACTTAGTTATTCCTGTTTTCTCTGAAAGAAACATAGGGATATGAGTCAATCTGTTGATCCCAGGATACCCTGGAGGAGAGACAGTTCACCTTGCTGCGAAATCCCACCCCAACAACAGCAAAGTTTAATTGTCAGCCATGTGCTTATCCCAGGCAGGAAAGAAAAACAACAGTGATGGAAGTGTCTGGGTTATTAGTGTTAACATAGGGGTTGGGAGATCACTGTTATTGTAGGACAGTGCACTGTGGGACTGGGTGATGACCTTCAGGTATAAGGAAAGTTTTAGATGAATAAATGAAAACCTAGCTGGTTTTGTGTTGTAAAATTCAGAATATTCTCAAGTAAACTTTTGCTAGCTACACTTTCATCATGTACTTGGTGTAATGTACTGTGTAAGAAAAGGGTAGCCATTGTTAACCATTTATTTTACATGGTACATACAGGCACAGATTGCTTTGGCAAAGTAGCAATGGTTACATCTTAGGGAGATGAAAAAAAGGTAAAAAGGCTTCTTTCACATGTGTACCATATCAGGCACAACAACCCTCTCTCAGATAGGTTAAAGAGAGTTAGTGTCACATAAATAATACCAGTAAGAGATATTTCATTTATAATAAAGGTTTATTTCTGTATGCGCTTTGGTCCCTAAACCCATAACAATGGACAAAGTAATTAGTAAGATGAGGAGCATTCAGCTGCATTTTATACAAATGAGTGAGTTCATATCAAATTTCAATGTAACTGTTCAAAACAGAAGAAATTTGTATTACTTTTATAATGAATAACTGCTTCAGTGATTTCACTGTTTGGGAGACTAATCTTACTGGGAGCTTTATGATTAAAATCCCAGATCTACCCTGGACTCCTTACATCTGTTTTAAATAGCGAAAGCATTATTTCAAATAAGTGGATAATATAAGAAGTCAATACAGGTTAAAGTTAAGTTATTGTCCCATGAGATTATCTGTGGTTGACTCTTCCCTGAAAAATGTTTGGAGAACAAGACTGTGTCAATCAAGCTGCATTTGCTCTACAATGCTGTAAAATTAATAATTCCCTTCTGGACCTCAGAAGTGTCTGGCTGGACCTCAGATTATAAAGCCTCGCTTTCATTTTATTAGGATGAACTAGCTTTGAAGTTCTTCAGCTTTCTATCAGGACACGCTCTCACCAGTTATATATAATGACTTATTTACTTTCTCCACCCAGTCTGCTTTTTCTGAAGATAATGGTAACATACTTTCAATTCCAACACCGACATTTTAGTTTGCTTAAAAAAAAAAAAAGAAAAAAAAAAGTAGGAACAACCATTAATGGCATAGACAAAAAAAGTTCAAGGCTGCAGAGTACATGGCCTTAGTAGAAAATCAATCCTGATTATCTCATCAGTGAAATTGAATTAGAAACATTTTCTGTATTCTAAGTGCACCTGTCTGTAATCATAAGATCAGATACTGTAAACTTGCATAGTGGATTTGACAACAATTAGATATCTGCTCCTCAATAACTACTTTTATGAAGCAGACATGAGGAGTTCTGGCCTCTGCCAATCAAAGTTTTATGTCTCCTCCAGGCTGGTAAGTCATGTTTTGAACACTAAGATATTGGTTGTCCTAACATGTTTAGCAGTCTAAAGCTGCAGTATCTTTTCCTAACTCTCAGTATTAAGACCAAAAATATATTTACAAATATGTAAGAAGAAAGGACTGCTTCAGGACTTCCACTGTCCACAACATCTTTAATATATTTCTTAGTTTTTGCTCTTTTTTCACCATCATTCCGACTTTTAACGTTTGAAACCTAACCCAGTTCTAGGAAATGCAGAAAACAATCTTTCTCAGAAAACATGTTCATCTGAAGTTAAGCATATGAAATTGAGAAAGCTCAGATTTGCCAGATGAATACTCCACCTTATCCAGTATCTTGCCTCTAGCCATGTCCGGTGAGGTTAATTCACAGGAAGAGGAAAAATATCTTGAGAACTAAATGAAAGTTTCAGTTCTGCTCTGAATGAAAGACAGTACCTATTCTTCGTTCTTTCTCTATATCTTGTTGCATTTTCCTGAAGGCATGATTTAGCCTTGAGAAACAGTTTTTTTAATTTATTGTCTCAGTGTACTAATCCCACCTTTTTCAGGATGGGAGGATATAATGAGAAATTTCTGATTCTCTCTTTGAAGAAGGTCAGGAGTTCACTTAAACTCAAACAGAGCAAGCATTTTAAGGCTCACTGAGGCTAGCAGCATGTACACGAATCACACTGCTGATACTACCTCTTGCTGCCCCAGCTAACATGACTCACTGACAGTGGAGTAGCGGGGAACGTGGTGAGATAGGAAGAGAGTCTTTGGTAAAAGTCCATAAATATGCTGGAAATTCTATCTCTGTAAAAAGAGACTATAACCATCCTGTTGCTGCACCATATAATTTCTTACGATCGTTGTTATTTTAACATTGCTAGTACTCATGCATAGCCTTTTGTAACTCCCTGTTCTTCCCACTTTGATGTCTAGGTGTTACACAGAGAGTTTTAGAAATGTGATGAATAAGGCTCTGTAAAGTATGGAATGTTCTTTGTGCAAAATGAAACAGGTGCAATCAGAAGTGGACCAAGCATCAGAACTGTTGGAAGCTCTAAGGAACTCATGTTAAAATTCAATTGCAGTGTTAAATTATTTCCATTGTGTTGTGTTATATTGCATCTTATTTGCCTATTTTAGTATAACTGTACTTTGTATAACATTTTCTAATGCTATTCTCTGTGACAGCTGTCTTCAGTCTATGGCTATAGATAATTTAGGACTGTAAGTATGTATAGCCTGTTGAACGCTCTTCTTACCAAAAAAATCACTTTACCTTTACCTGTGAAACAACTTCATCATAACACTGTCCAATTGTTCCTGTCAGCTGTATCCTTCTTCAGCAGCTCTTGGATTAACAATTTTTCCCCACATATATTTTAATTCAGAGCTAACTAGACTTCACAAACTACCAAAAAGTAATTCTAATAAATGGAAAAATCTTTCATTGATAGTCCTAGTAACTGAAACCTATTGGGCTGTAGATTCTAATACTTGCAGAAAATAAGTTAAAGCAGATGAAGCTATGTACAGTACTCCAGCTGCAATTTATGCAGTGGAAATCAGGTTCTGGACTAGTATACATAAAATATGTAAGGCTAACCATTACTTACTTGCTGTATATATGTTGCTGGATACCACAGACATATCTTGATCACATCTCTGGCACTTGTTAAGGAGGAATATTCTGTCTTACTATAAAACCACGCCTACTTGCATACTGATGTCTTACTCATGGTAACCTGTAAGGTTATTCAAGGTGGATTTTTTTCTTGTGTCACTCACCTAATAATCCACTGCAAACTAAAGGACAATGCTTAAATCATGTATGGGGAAATTGCCTAACTGGTCTTCATGTTTGTGTGTTGGTCTATACTCCATTGTCTCCAATGCTGTGTACACATAATAAAGAGGTTTTCTTTTTGGCTGCAAGTTAGATCCAAATACTTAATGGCATTAAGTTGCCTGAATAGGAATGATGTGCAGATCTGGGTCTTGAAAACTAGTTGTTATTACACTATATGTCTGATAAAGATGCAAGCCTTCATCCTATTTCTACCACTTCTACTGAAGATATTTCTGTTTACTTTGGTGTAAATCTGTGGACATTCCAACCCATAGTCACTTATTTATATACTTTCACTGGGTTCACTCATTGCCATCTTTTTATTCTAGGGCATCGTGTGGCTTTATGTGTTGAGTGTCTGTTTTTACTCCATGCACATTTAAAATTAAAAATAAAATACTTGATTTGAAAAAAAAAAAAAAAAAAAGTATGTTTGTACTTTTAATTTAACACTGGTTGGGATATCTGCCAATATAATATAGGCACTTTTCTGTGCACTGGAAAACCCAATTAGGACTTGTTCTTAGTTTGATTATCAGTCAGAAACATGCATACAGAAATATTCATTAGAGACCTACCGAGAGCTGTGATAAAGCAGCAGACAGCTGAATTATAGAGTCTGTCAGTAACCCCACTACAATTTTATATTTGCTTGATAAAAGACAAGTAACAAAATATCTAAGTTGTAATTTGGTGCTCACTGGAACTGTACTTCATTATGGTAGATATTGTTCTGACTCTCTTCAGGAGGCTGGTGAGTGTTTCATGACATGATATTGTGCACAAATGATAAATCACAAGGCTAAATGGTGCACCAGCCTTCCATGCACATAGTGGTAACACACATGTCAGCTGGAGATCAGTTCTCAGAGCCTGAAGCCAGTAACTTGGGGGTTGGAAACACAGGGCAGTTACCAAAGGCTTGGACACAAAATGACATTTTTAAAGGATGATCATTCCACTGACCCCACTCACCCAAACTAAACAATGGTTCTATACAGAGGTTAGACAAAAAGGGAAGGAAAATAGTTCCTTCTCAGTTTGAGAGTCGAATTTGTGTAAAATATTTCAGCTAATGTTAGATAGACTTATTTTTAGCTTATAGAGTCTTTACTATTGGCCTTAACTTCTAACAACCAAACCCATTGTCAGTACAACATATGATCTGAAATGATAATAAGCTTTCAATAGAATTGAGAAGGACATATGCATGGAATTGTGATATCAGTCAGCTAACTAGATCAAAGTCTCTCATACAGTTTATTTAAAAAGCACTTGGAAATCTGGTTCAAATAATGACTTCAATGTGGTTTCCTTTCTAAAGAGAAACAATATCACATTTGTAAATGAAAAAAAAAGGCATTTAATCCCTTATTGAATGTGACATTTTAGTAACAAAGTTGTTCAAGATATATAAACTTCCATCTAAAATTAAATTATTTAAATAAATATTAAAAAAAAAAAGTAGTAAGGATGGAGATTAAAGGTCTCTTCGGTATTCTCAAAATGAATCAGAACTACTAGAAGTGTACTGGTTGCAACACTCCACAAATTGAGCAAAAATACCAGTGTGTATTCTTTATTTTATGATTGAATTTTATTTAGACTAGGATTCCTTACTAGTCTTTACTATACACCATGCATTGTATCAGCAAGCCTAAAATAAACACATGTAAAATCATATAAAATAAACTGTTGAAAGATCAATTTCCTTAAGCCATTCTGGCTATCTGTGTATTCAGTAATTTTGCAGTATTTTCTGATGAAGCACTAAACCAATTCATTGTATGAAAAGAACACAGAGATCCATGAATCATTTTGAAACATGTTCTGTCCTTGAGCAGAGCAGGATATTAAAATACAAGTATTCCTTTCTCAGCATCTCAATAATTTTCTAATTAGGAAGTATATGCATATTTTTGGCATAGTTTTCCAAGATGCTTGACTGGCACATCATGGTAGAAAACCTTACAAGCTGTGAAGGCATTTTCCCTCAGAATATGTAACCCTGTCATATAAGGTAACACAGTTTTCCCCAAGTTACCAGACAAAGAGCAGATGCACAGAAGCTAAGTGTAGGTGTACATTAGCAGGTACAGGCAGAACTGAGCTCAGTCTTCCCATACTAATATTGGAATTGGAAACATGATGGGAAAAGACACTGATGTAGGCGTCTGCATCTAAATTTTTGGTCCAGACACAGTTCTAGCCACATGGTGCACCAGAGTTAACATATTGTGCTGAAAGTCTGGGGTTTGGCTTTCACAGACAAGGACATGGCTGAAAGGGCAGCTCAGACCTTCTGCTTTACTGCCTTTGTGTTCCTAACCACTCTCTTTGGTCTGGCCTGAAGTTAGCTCAGCTGGGTGAAAAATTTACTCAGAGATATTACCTAGTTAAAACTTACTCAGCAAAGAGAAATGGTCAGTTTTCCATCAGATCAAGTCCCTTATTGTGCTCACTGTGCAATGACATGTTTTCTAGCACTGGCACAAGGCAAGTAATGGGGACTTACAGCCATAGCAGGGTGAAGAGGGCTGGGCTACCTCTTCTGATAGCACCAGTGTTTAAGGATGTATAAAAAAGAGAGGAACCCTGCCACCAGTATGTTATTGCGTGTGTAGTACTGGAGGAACACCTAGCAACTTTCCCAGAGGCACAGAAGATTCCTTTTCGAGCAAGACTTGGAGACTTGAGATGAAAATTTGCTTTCTTCGTTTTAGGCCACCCCTCTGTTTTCAGTGATCTCCAATGTGTCTTATGTGCATCTGCTTGCTGGGAGGTATCATGAGGACACCTCCACATATAGTTGAAAGTGAATGAGGTTTCACTTAGGCAAAGCACTTCTGACGTGTGTTTAAAATGATATGTTGTGCTGAAGAAGTATGGGCTTAAGTCTGTGGCTATTTGCTTTCTTAAATCAAGATATTCACCCTTGATACAAAGCCCAAGGAATTAATTAAGTGAGAAAAGGCCTGTTGATTTCTATGAGTCTTGGTTCAAAACAGCTCAGTTTCCCAGCATTTGGACCCATTTTAAAGTACCATATATTTAGAACTCAGGAAAATGACATATTGCCAGCAAACTGCAAACTGTGAATCTACCCCAATTTTTGTGACTATATGCAGTTTTCTTGCACAGAATAATAGTTCACATGATACACATTTAAACATATAACTGATTATGTGGGGCTTGAGTGGGACTGACATTATGGTTCGGTATATACAATGTAGAATCTAACTTTTCTGTCTCATACTGTGGGGGTGATCAGACTGCTGGAACCATATGGAGCTGGTAAGGTTATTTGCAAACATAGTTGGTTACACACTCAAATGGTTCAAGTTTCTAATACTTTAATGTTATTTAATTCCTACTCTGGTTTTATTTTCATTTTAAAGAACCATATACTTTTATAGAATCATAAAGACACATATACATGTACATTAATACCGTTTTTTTTTTTTTCCAGCTGAATTTCATTCTGAAAGAAACAACAAAGTTACAGCTGAGTACCACATGAAAAATGTTCAGCCTTGCAAGCACTATTTATATATCAAAAATCTTTATTAAAATCATGGGTGCACACTGCTGAGTAAAAACATCTGTCATTTCCCCTCCATCTTCTTTTTTTCTCCTTAAACAGTAACACCCACATTTCAAATGGCTGAAGATTTTATTTTAGTTATTCTGAACATATGGAAAGTCCCTGTATCATCCCCACACAAAGACAGATAGCAGTGAAACTCTGAGTTGAAAAGTCCTGAAACACTGAAAATGAAGGGAAAAGAGTAAAAGAAAACAACCATTATATGCCAGTGCTATGCTGGATATGGTAGGTTTGGTGATACATGTTCAGTATAGTTCTAGGAACTGACCTTTTCCCCTCTGTCATTACGAAAGATTGGGTGGGTAAGCCATCTTTCCCAAAGATATGTTTATGCTTTGCTGACAATGTTGTTTTTCATGTTTAAAAATAAAAATGTTCCTTATAATAGACATATAATTATTCATATTCTGGAGGCTCCAGTCTCAGTATGTGGAAAACGAGAAAAAAAGGGTAGTCCCTGCCTTGAATAGTTTATAATCTACTCCATAAATCTGTCATTCAGTATAAATTTAAAAAGCTGGCCAAAGTTTTTACTCTTGTTTGAGCCTGTTTTTGCTTATGTTGCTTATATATTGATACTAAACCTCCAGCTTCTGTGGTCTTACTGCTGATTTATAGCAGTGCACCTGTAAAGGGACACCTCACTTGAAATGGCTGCTGGGATGAGCTGAGCTACTCCAGTGAGCGTGAGCTGAACCTCAGCGCAACGGCTCTAGAGGCAAAAGGGCTTAGAAGATCATGCAGTAGCAGCAATGAGAACAGCAGACTGGGGTTTGTCTCTTTGCTAATGGACAGGTTAGGTCAACCTGCTTCCGGAACTCTGTAGCCGTTTCTCATGATTTTTAGGGGGAAAATCCTCTTATCTTCAGCAGCTGCATAATTCTGGATCAGGCATTACGTGACACTTCTTTTTCCAGAACACAGTTAATCAGTCTGCCCTGGCCTCCTGCCAGATATGCATTTATACACTGCTTCAGCCTTAGCTTATCTGGAGAATGAGAGTGAGAGAGAAATAGTGTGCATGTAACATATAGCAGAGTTCCCATAGTACAGTGCAAATGCTATGTATAACTCTGCTGCTAGGCCAGTTTTGCACTGGAAATAAAGATCCACCTCCTCCTCATCTTTTTCTCAGCTCTATAGTCAAATGAAAGTTTTTAGGTTTCTCCTTTTTAAATTTTATTTTTAAAGCCTATTTTATAGATATTTTCTTTTGTCATGAATGATAATCACCTAACTAACACCATATTTCCTGAAGTAGCAGAGTTCTCCACACAAGCTAAAAGCATCATCTGTCAGACTCGTACAGGACTAGTCTGTCCACAGGAGTAATTTAGTCTGTTCCATTAAGGAAGTAGTTTAACTTCTGTAGTTGCATGTGTTTAAATTTTTTGAATGCTTCTGCTTCTATTTGTGAACCTGGCTGTCAGGCTTAAGGTCAATAAAAACAACAATATTTTTAACCTGGGGACTTCGATAGATCTTACAAGCAAGATACAAATGAAAATGAATTTAGACTGATTTAAGTCAGAGCAATAGTTCAGCTTCAGCAGTTTACAATATTTCTTACCAATCCAGAGACAGTGGAAAAAAACTCTAGGTTTTGGCAAATGTTGGTGTTTCATAAATATGCTAGATACCAAGGTATCTTAGTCTGGTTGAAATCTGCTGTGAAATTTCTGAAAGCGCAGTTGATGAACTTTGTGGTTTAAGTCCCTACAAGTTGTTCTTTTTTCCCTCCACAGCTGTTATACTATGACATTCACTGTTTGGAAAAGAGGAGATGCATCTGGCTGCTCATTTAGTACTGTCATTGACCCTTACCCTGCCCATTAATTGTCCATCACTTGTGATATCTACTCTACTATGTCTTCATCAGACACTTCTATATCCAGATGTGCCTAATCACTTCTCAGAGACATGGCTGATGGAAAGTCAGCCACAAGTCCAGGTCTGGGACATGACATGGTAAAGGACCTGTACACAGTATAGACAATGTTGTCCACCCACTTAAACAAACTCTCCAGCTGCAGTAGTTGGCATGTGTGATGCATTGAACCTGCAAAAGTACGGGATGACAGGAAAGGGAGTGGTTATTATTCTTTGGAAGATGTTGACAGGGGATGTGCTTTTTGTCTCAGAGTGAAAACCAAAGTGCTAGTAGAGGGGAGCAATGGTGGAAAAGGTGGGGAGCTGTCTGCACATTTGAACAGAACAAGCTGGTCTTGAGCAGATATTTTTATCACCAGAGAGGAAATGAATCAGTCTGAAACAAACACTTCTAAGGTACTCAGATTTGGATCCAAACAGTTAAATGATAAAAGGCTGCATCAAGTGTAGTAAAAATTGCCAAAGAATCCATCCAAGATTACAACTCCATTGTCTAAACTTCTGTTTTTAGAACAGCTCTGACACAGATTTGGCCCTAGAATAATGAACACTTTCAGAAACAATGCTTGGGTACAGTTCAGGAGCTGGAACTGGCCAGGGATCCTCCCATTATGAGACATGAATATAGCCATCTTACTCTGAAGGCCAGGGACGTTTAGTTGTGTGAATAGGACCTACCAGGCAGCTGGCTTCAGTTCCAGAGTGTACATTTAATTTATCAGTACATATTTCCAGGCTCCAAAGTTGAATGCTCCTGTGGTTGCCAATGGTCCCTAAAAGGACAGAAGAAAATTTCTTCAAGCTGAAGTGCTTCTTATTGTCTCATGCAGGCAACAGAGCAGAGTTATGTCTTAATGCAGATTCTTCACTGGTAAGGCAGCATCTAAAAGAAAGATGCAAACTTGCCTGGATCTTTTTTCAATGCCTTGGAAGAATCTTATATGCTAAATCAGACAGACATAGGTAGGCACTGCCACTTGCAACAGACAGCAGCACACAAAGAGGTGATAAACCTGTGTTCAGATCAGATAGGAAACTAAATGTTCAATGAAACATTCATAGCCTGGTCAGACTTTGATTTAACTGTGTAATTTTAATATAACAAAACTCAAGCTTGTTTCACAAGGGACATTCCACATCCATATAAGATTTAAACATTAAAGCAGGCACACTTTCTTTTACCTTGTATTAAATAAGAGTGGATTTAAGAAAATGTTGGACAACTGATTCCTAATACAAAGAACGCCCCCCCCCAAGATCTATGTGGCTTTTTCTCCTTCAGCAGCCAGCTTTACCGTTTCCCATTTCCCGTGCAGTTGTCACTGTCAAAGCTGCTCTCTGCAGGTGGCAGTGCCTTGCTACTAAATGGTGAGCGAGATCCGAGAGAGGAATCCAGGGCTGCAGCCAAGAGAGGGGATTTGCCTCCAGGCGTACGAAGAAGACAGCAAGCAGGATGTGTGCTGGAGGATGCTGGTAGTACGGGGAAAAGGAGACTGAAGACACACAGACTGCAAGGGTGGGGAAACAGAGGAGATACCTTTAAAAGCAGAAGGGGATAATACGAATGACGAAGCAGGAAAAGTGGAAGCTTCTTCCATTATGGTAGCTGCAGAGAAAGGGAAAGAAAAGGAGGGAAACAAAGTGAAAACTTACGTGAGAGCATTTCAAAGTACTTCCCTGACATGACTCCCTGAAGAAATAGGGTGGCAGGAGGCTGATGGCTGGTTTTATACCTACAGTAGTCATTTGTGCCTCCATGATTCATTAAGAATACACCTACTGTATATTTTATGAGGATGGGAAATCCCAGATAGATTTTCCCTTAATGGATCATCTTAATAAAAGCTTACAGATTGCTCCTTAGCCTTTTCCCTAAGTACCTTCACAGCCCTTCAGCCATCTTATATCCTCCAAAGAAAACAAATTATTTCCTCTGAATTCACGGTCAGCAAGGTTATAACTTTGTTACTGCTCTGGTAACATAAATGGCAAAAAAACTGAGAAGAGCAAATGAATGGATCCTGAAATGTAAAGATATTACTTGATCCTAGGTGGCAAAGAAACCTATGAGCACCTGAAAAAAAAATCTGACTTACCATGGCAAAAGAAATGTGCAGTCTTTTTTTTTTTTTTTTTTCTTCAGGGAAAGGAAAACAACCAATACGAGGAGACAAGCAAGAAGGGTGGGAGTGTTTGCAAACCTGGAAGTTCAACCAGAGTATATCTCACTGTAGTTTAAAGTTAATTCGATTACTTACCTTTTATTATGAAAAAATTGGGAGTCCAAGTAAATGGACAACCTTATTTCACTAACTAACACCTTTTCTTACATCCACAAATGGTCCTTTAAATATCATTGTTAACGGAATATTAAATATTTCTTTGGGGAGGGAGCTGTCTCGCATACTATGTATGTATCTACTTATTAACAACATTTTAGTAATCATTTTGTTTCTTGTTCTATACATGTTTAATATTATGGGTTATTATGAAGTATTTTAAACAACTACCAAGAAAAATTCTTCTGCTAAGACTTATGAAATAACTCTTTGATTCTCAAAGGAAATGGCTAATTTCATGGCTTCTTCTAAGGGTGAAGCAGTATGGATCTTTCCAGTGAAGACAGGGAATCATAGGACTCAGTAGCAGACCTTAGGGAGCTGGACAAATTGGCACTGTACAAAACAGTTGCTCTGAAAACAATTGTGTCTCTAAACCATCAATTCTCATTCATATGTAGTGTCATGATCCTGTTTCTACTGAAATAATTGGTAAAGCCTTTCCTAATTCCATCGGGACTAAGATTGCTCTTTTGGGCTTCCATTCTTCAAGCATGCATGTACATACCGAACAAACCTATTCACATGATTAAGTTAAGCATGCAAATACATCTTTTCACTTTCAATTTATACATTACTAATGTTTGGAAAACGGAAAAGTTACTTTTCTTCCTGAAATCTTTGTTGTGAAAAATCCACTGTTTCCATTGATTGTAAATAAAAGATACTGACTCATGAGCCAAAACCCACTCTTCTTT
This sequence comes from Merops nubicus, assembly GCF_000691845.1. Classification (NCBI taxonomy): domain Eukaryota; kingdom Metazoa; phylum Chordata; class Aves; order Coraciiformes; family Meropidae; genus Merops; species Merops nubicus. The sequence goes on along the minus strand of NW_008595440.1, from coordinate 14,040 downwards.
TGTGTGTGTGTGAGTGGTTAAGTCCTGAATATGTGGAAAAAGTGGTTGCAAAGGGCCTTTGTCCCCACAGAAGTTAGTTACAGGAAGAATTTCATCAAGGTGTTTACTGGCCATGGCCCTTTTCCTTCTGGATGAGTCCTGAAAATCCAGATAACCCTCAAGGAAATATAAAAATCAAGAAAAACATATTTGAACAGAAAAATAAAAGAAAATGTTCTACCAAGATGACATTGTTTGAAATTACTTGGTCAAAATTAAGATCCTTCCCAGAACAGGCTACTTTTTTGAGACACCATATAATGTAAAGAAGAAAAAGAAGGAAGAAAAATGATGAAAGGACTTCCTTGTTTTTATATTTCATGCTACATGTTCTTTTCCTATATCTCTGTTCCCAAACCACTCTTCTCTAAAAGTGACTCACATCCTGTTTCCTCACTTGAAACCTGGTGAATTGTACATATTAAAGTTCTTGAATTACATAAGCACTCTGCCCACTAATCCCACTAAAATAGGAGGATTTATGCTAGCATTCCAAACCTTGAATGAATGTCAGTATCTACATTTTATCTCAGTAAAGAAGCTTGTCAAGGAATCCCTTTTTCTTTCCTGCTTTCCAGGAAATGTGGAATTCCTTTTTTTCATCTAATAGACTGGCAGTTATTGGAGCAGCAACTAGTGGGATTATTGCTGTAGAAAAGGTGTAGAGCGAAGACAGATATTGTGCTTTCAGCAATACCTGATGTTATTCTGCCTGATATGAGGGGAACTGAATTTGCCATCGCTGCTCTGGAGCCTGCACATGATTCTCTCTGTGATGAAAGGGGCAGCAGGGTACTACTGCAGAACTAAACCCTTCATACCCACTGTGAAGGTCTGGTTAGAGACCATGAGCTTAAGCCTAACTGTCCCACAAACTCAGACGTGGGACATGAATCCCAGATTCTCCCTTCCTAGTAAAGGTTTGTTGATACATTGTATGTGTATTTAACGCACACTATATACCGAACAGGGGATAAAGCAATCACCTTCCTTGAAACACTTACATATGAGTCTGTGATTACATTTTTGGTTTCATATTTTTCCTCACTTTTTCATTGAAATCAACCTCAGATTTCTTTCTGCAAGATGTCTCAGTTTCAACCCCTTTTTGTTGTTACCACAGTAACATACGTGATATGAACAATATTTGTCAAGATCTCAAACTTCAGCTTATTCAAAGATGGATATTGTGTTGCTTTTGGTCTAATATATAATTGGTAAAATTTGGCTATGGATCACACATTTCTGTCTCCTTTTGGGCTTTAGCACTATCTGGAAAACCTGCTTCTGTTTGACAGTCTCTGGTCTTTATAGTTGTGTATGAAGACCAGCTATGATCTGAACTACAAATGAAGTATCCTTGGACTTTAATGATAGGACAAAAAGTACAATTTGCGTTTTAGGAAATAGGTTGTCTTCCTCTAACCATAAAAAAAAAAAAGTAGTTACAGACAGTAGCAGCATAGAAATGGATTTGCCTTGCTGACACACATTGAGGTAAACCACTTTCTAAAAGTAGGTAAAGCTAGAACATTTCCTTTAAGATCAGCAAACTTACTACGATTACTGTTTGTGTGCTTACCTCTGTAGCCCAGGGTGTGGACTTTATACTGTGGAGAGACTGAAGTGTCTGGCTCAGTTTCTTAGGACATCAGCCTTTTCTGTTCTGTGCTGGTGGTTCAAAGAAGCTACTGCTTAATTTATTAAACATAGATTTTAAAAGACTTCTGGGAAAAGTTCTGTTGCCTGCAGAGTGCATTGGGAATAGCTATCCTTTCACATCTTCTGAACAAAACAACTCTACACAGTTTTCTGTTTCCAGAGTACTTCGGCTGATGACTTGAAGGGCCTTACCTTTATTGTACTCCTCTAGTCACATAACTCGGATGCTGGTTGGAAACTAAAATAAGCCTTTAAGGTACAATTGAAGGTCAGTCTACAAGAAATTGCTAAGTGATAAGAGTCAAGGTGGATTTATAAAAAAATATTACCTACAGAACTTCTCTTCCTGGGACTTTCTCAATACTGTTCAATACTCTTCAATAAATGTACAAAAAAAGCCCAATTAGAGTCAGAAGTAGCTATTGCTTGGGAAAGAAAACTCATTAATTATACGTAGAAAGAACTACCTTGGCTACCAAATGGATTATGTTTTTCCCAGTCCATTACATCCCAGCAGATGGATGTCTCCAAAAGGCACCCAAGACATATGCATGGACTGATGAATTTCCAGTCACTGCAAGTGAGTTGCAAAGAAGTGATTTGCCAGGTGGACCTCAGGATAAATCAGCCTTCTAGAACTGACTCGTTCCTTTGATTGCAAGTAAGCATAGATGATTAAAGACAACAGATCTCAGACACTAATGTGTTACCCTCTAACAAAGAAGCTTAAGTTTCAATAAGTGTCAGAGGCCTCTTGGGCTAAGGAATTTTGTGCTGGATCTTTCTGCTCTTATTAAAATAGTGTAGTCTAAAGTCAATCAAAACCATGCAGACACTAAGAGTTTTCTGCCAATTTTCAAACCAAAGTTTTACAGGCTCTTTGTGTGTGTTCTCTCTGTGATTAACAGGATTGCGGCTGCCTGATGAGTTTTTAGAGTAGAGGACCTTCTGTGTGTCCCTTAGGAAAAAAAATATCTATTCTTCATTTTACAGTTGTTAAGAGTCCAGGTGGCTTTTTTTACTTTACGTTTTACATGCCTTCATTGATGCAATTGTTAAAATATGGGACAGTTTATAACTATAAGACCAAACTCAAGTCACTAAGAAAGTGACTGAGAGAGTCTTAGAAGTTGCTACAGGCATTGAATCAGGTTAGTATGAATCATTAAAAATATACAACACAAGAAGATACTGTCTTTATGTTTCTGCTGCATCATATAAACATTCTGTTATGCTATTACATTTTTAGAGACTCGGTTTTTATAATTCAATGTTTATTGCTATTCTTTTAACTTTTAGATTTATTTGGCTGAAAATGTTCATCTTTGTGTGAAAGTTTTTGAGCCACAAAAAAGGTTGTGTCTTTCATATGCTTGTATGCTTACACATATACAGATGTATGTGCATGCACACAAATATCTTCACTCTAGGAATTTTAGACACTTAAGCTTAATGGAACTTCTTTTTAACACAATGACCTAATAATGGTCAGTAACAAGTACTTCTGTAAGAATTTCCATCATTTGTGCATATTTTGTCATAAAGAACAACAAAACACATTTATTTATAGTGTATCAGTCTCTTTCCTTAAACATCTAACCTTATGAACGTATCAGATGATATATTTCATTATTCAGTGTAAGATTACACCAATTTTTGAGCTGAAGCCTGACAAGTTAGAGATTTAAGTGGTAATCAGCAATAATGTATTGCTTGTACCTTAGTGTCACTATTGGTGATTTAGTGATTAATTATCTGACTGCCGTGTAGTGCTTAAAATTATCTAAATGCATAGGGTAAATTAGTTGATCAGGAGAAAAGTCTGTCATGCAAATTCAGTTCTTACAGAACCTTTCTGTCACACTCATCAATGACAGCCTAAGTGGGTCACCAGAGTGGATGGCCCCTGTTAATTTATTTTCTCAGACATGCAATACATATTCATGATATCCCGCTGTTTGTCTGTCACCTCAAAGAAACTCTCCATCTCCTCCAAATTATAATTAATGAAAATATGCACAGTTAGGCTTAGGGGCTTGGAAGAAGAGATACTGGTATTATGTTGCAGGGGGTTGCAATTTATTGATATCAGCAGTTGTTTCCTAATGTGGTAGAGGAAAAATGTTTCTTTAGCCACTGCCTTCTCTTTTCCTTCTTCCGAATAACAGATGTAAAAGCTCATGTAATAAAAATATGTTCTAAAAAATAAGGAAGTGTTTGTATATATGTATATATACCAAAGTAACGCGGAAGCTTTATTCAGAAAGGAGCTTTTAGTACCACGCCATTCTAATCTAAAGTAATTTTTTTTTTTTCAGGCTATCACAATAAAAGATCTGTATGGTAGCTAACCATGTACACTCATATTTTCAAAATTATACTTGCCTGCTTGCCTAGGTTGAGAACTTTTTGATGAGTATGCCTTTTTATCAAGAATTATCCATACTACCAGTCATTTCCTGTCATCATCACATCATTATACAATCCAGGAAAAGATATGTTGTGTTTATTTTTGTATAATATTTTACAGGTATAAACACCTTGTACCCAAAAACTACTGAAAAGACAGGTTAAAAAAAAGCAAACAAATGAACATTGCTACACGAGTAACGGCAACAGCAATGAGATAAATTGTATAATCATATGATAAACTGCTAAGCCATACTATAAACAAATTTAATCTCATTCTTCTTCAATTTATTTTTTACCTTTAACTGTCTCATTGTTTTTCTGACACTAGTCTGTCTCCTCAAAGACTGAGTTGAATATTCCACACCTCTGAAGACCTTCAGACAACTGTATGTTAAGTAAGAAAAAGAAAATCCTACTAACAAAGAAGAGATTTTTCCATATGGAGCTTTTCCAGCACTTATGCCTGACAAAAATCAAAGTGTGTTAACTCTGAGTTGCCCAGAAAGTTATTATTGTGTTATGTTTTGCTCTGCACTGGGCTGTGTTCTTCCATCTGTTCTTACCTGAAGCATAAATCTACTCTCAAAACACTATAGGTAATTTAGGTGTAATGACTTATTTGTCTCAATGCTGTTTTTATTCCCTGTTAATTAATGACACCTGAGTTTAATTGTACTAAAATACAAATGTTTTTAAATGTTCAATTTATATACATGTTTGCAATGATTTTGAATCACTGAAGGAGGGGCATTAATACTGGAAAATAACAGATAATATTTTTTTTTAACAGTTCTACACAAATGATAAGCAGTTCTTCTGTTGATAGTATGTGAGAAATTCATGAGAGTGAAGTGAAAGGATTTTATTGCTGACCTGCATGACTGACTTGTGGCTTTGTCACTCATAAATAATATATTCAGCCCCAACTCATGCCACTGAAACATTTATACCACAACACATCATTGTGTATGTTATATAAATATTTATTATGATGAATTATTAAAATGAGTAATGAATATTTATTCTTCTTGCAGCATGACTATATGCATGTATGTATATTCTGTGTTTATATGGATAGATATGGACATAGAAATATAGATAGCCGTGAATATACATGTATATAGGTTCCCCTCTATATGTGTACTCTCATGTATATAGATCTAGCAATGCACATATGCACATCTGGATGTACACAGACAGTTGTCATTTTGGAAACTAGCAAACATGCTCTTTATAGATGTGCATTATTTATAAACAGAAGCATCCAGACGAAAGGTGGAATTATGTACATTTAATTTTTTTTATTATCTGTGATTAATTCTGACAGGATCATGGCTTAGCTGTGACTATCATAACAAAGGCGGGGCAAAGGCCTCAGTCAAACAGTATCCAACTCTCTGAGAGCACGCCTTTCATTAGCCAAGATCTGCAACACAGAACTCTTTCAGCCACTGTTCTCCCACTTTGTCTGCTTATAGAAAAAAAAATTAAAAAAACCCTACTGTATAGCTTTTGTGATACCTGAAAGGTATTTAAAGAAACAATGTTAGATTGTGATTCAGATGGCTCCCTACAACAGATGCCTGTTGAATGCTGGAGCCTGTCTGGGTACACCTATCTAACCCTATCTTATTTCATAGACTGCTGACACATTTTTTTAGAAATTTGCCAGGAAATCACATAACAGCACAGAGAGAAAGAATAAAGACAAACCAATGACCAGTGCTAGGGGAACACAGGTGAGGGAAAAAGCTTGGGAACCAGACGTGAAATGCATTTTCCAGTCTCTGAGAAACTTTACATTGCACACTGTTACATAAAACATTCCAAAATGGGATGCACATTTAAAATATTAATAGGAGTGCATCAAGCTCCATAGACAGCTGCTTATTTCCCCATTTACTATGTACAAAGCAAAGGATTAACACCACTGGCAATATTTGTATCAGGCCATACTGATTAATTTAATATTCTGATTGGATGAGCAGCAGAGCTTTAACGGCTGTTAACTTTCTGGCAAGCAGTGCTGAGAAGGTGATAATGAGATTAACATTTGGAGGACCTGATTTGCTTTTGCTCTGTATTTAATTACTACTTTGACACCAACTGGTTTGCACTATGGATTGTGCAGATATGCTGATATATATCCATATTTGCTAAAGTATAATACTAACTTAAAATAAATGTGCTAAATTCTGTGATTTCAAAAATACTTTGCACAAGACATGAAAAATATGTAATCTTATACTCAATTAATAGCACCTCAAAGAGGATATTTGGAGTAAGCAGAATGCCTACAGGGAATGAAGAAAGAGATTTATCAGCAAAGAAAGTTATACATTAAAGACTAGGAAATACAGTAATAAAGTGAGGGTTGCCAGAAGTTGACTGAGTTGATCAAGCTGACGTAGGTTTTTGCAAAGGAAATTAAAACAAACCTTAAAAAGATCCCAAACTCTGTGAATAAAAGAAGAAGAGGGAGAAAAAGGAGACATTAATGCAAACAGGTCTGGGTAAAGTTTTTTGACATTTCTTTCTTCCTCTAAAAAAAAGAAACCTAGTTTGGCTCACTTTTCAGGAAGATTCTGTAGGAGTTTAATAACGTAATTTGAAGCTTAGGCTGAATTTTAAAATACAAAGTAATAAGGAATAGGGGGTAAACAATGCAGAAAAAAAAATGCTGCTTTTCCCTAAACCAACTCATAATTGCTTAAGCTGGTTTTCTGAACAAGTAGAATATGATATAGGTCAGTCATGGACAAAAAGAGAAAAGACAACAAGTGAGGCTAACAAGTTGGAAGGAGTTTTTACAGGATGGCCAACAATTGCTCCTGGGCCTAGTCTTAATGACTTTTTAGTAAGATGTTGCTAAAGGCAGGAAGATGACGTTTGCTGAATGAAAATTTATATTTATACATAAAACCTCACGTTGTTGTTAGTTTACCAAAGAAATCTTACTAGGTCCATGGCCCACTTACAAGCAGTTTGGAATTTGAGGAAGAACAGTGTTTTAAATATATATGTTCTAAACATACAATTTATATTTGTTTGTACAAAATCATATACACGGTTCTCCAATTTCACTGGTTGGGCAGGCCATATATTTAATTATCTTGAACGCCATGAATGGAACTCAAGGGAGGCCTCTATTTAGACAGCTATTGTTTTGGACCCAACTTCAAGCTGAAACAATCATTATGGAAAAAAAATCCACACTGGGACTGCTAATACATTCTGAGTATGTCCTTCAGGACCCTTCTCATCTCAATAGCAGATGTGTTTGGAAGCAGGAAATAGAGAGAATCCAATTGACACATATACAAAAGCCCATTTTGCTCTTCTACAACTGCAAATGCAGTTTTCACACACTATGTAAGTTCATTTACAGTGTTAGTGCAACAGAGAAGATCATAGGCTAAATGTGAAGCATATCTTCAGTTACTGCAGTCTCACTGCCATAACTAATTGATATCCCTTGCAGGTGTCTTCTGCTGATGAGGTACCTGTGGTCTAGGTATCAAAGGTCAGGTTCACCAAAAGAGATCCTGGGTTGATTTTATTTCTCTTCAATAGATTACTTCTGTTATAGTAAGCATATTATTTATTTCCATCTCATTTACATTTATAATATTTTCCTCATTTATAATATTGTCTACAACACTTAAAAATTTACCTGCTGATTTGGGACCAGTTATATGAAATGATAGTACTCATGGGTCAAATACTAGATAACAGCTAGCAGAACTGGTGATTTGTAGATCCCCACTACTTTCCCATTGGTTTTGTGGAAACAGATACTTTCCAAAGAGATCATCCAGTTACAGCCTTTGCCACTGTTTCGACTTTGATGTCAACTTCACAGAAGTCATTTGTCATTAACTTCAAAGCTAAAACAGTCAAGTGGGACAGACAGCCCTGAGCCAACTGAAGGAGGTTCTATTGAGCGGCTGAGGTTGTACTATAGGCTTCTGTGGCATTGTTCAGGAAATCTGCCATCAACCTGGCATGCTGGAAATGCAATGTACCCGCTGCACAAGTCCAGAAAGAGGTGATAAATCTGATGCGTGTGGGATTCCTTAGATCTGCTGTGCATTTGTCATGATTTTCATTTATAAAAATACAAACATATTTTTTTTTAATGTCCACAAGGGTAAAGGATGTCTTAAATCAGAAACTGATTAAGCCAGCAATTCCTACACATCATTCAAATTCATCTTGAAATGACCAGAGCTCAATCCTCCTCCGACTGTAAACCTGTCATGGTTACAGGGGCTGGGACCAGTTTATCCTTATGTGGGTAGAACCAAAACTGTGTATTCTATACTCTCTATGTCAGTGCTCATGGGCTGTTAAGAAAATCATGGGTAGCAGCTGCCCAGGACAGACCTCACACCCCAGGCTATAACAGATAAGGAAAGAGGTTCAAGGTCAGGGGAGATGTTAACACCTTCCCACCCAGCAGGAGGAGTCCTCCCTCTTAATGGGCCCATCCATGCCTCGCCCCATGACTCATACAGAACTCCCCCCAGGAGCTATTTCTGTTTAATGGACCATCAAGGACCCACTGCATGACTCATAGACTGATATCAACCCATTGTGAGATGCTCCACCCAGGGGGAGGAGCCAAGTGCTCCCACCTGGATATAAACTGGGGTTAAGTACAGCACAGGGGGCCTTACCCTCTGGATTTCCAGAGGACAAGAGCTACCAGATCTTTTCTACGAGACCACTGTTTCATCTGGACTGCTACCACCACCCTAACTACAGAGTATCAGGTTGTATTCTGACTCTGTTTGTGGTTTTCCTTTGAATTATTGCTTTTATTTTTTTTTTTTTTTTCTTTCTCATTAAATTGTATTTCTGACTTGGAGTCTCTCACTGGTTTGTTTTCAAACCATTACAAAACCTCTCAGGACCAATGAGAGAAATAAATTTCAGCAAAGCAAGAATGAAGTTAACAATCAGTTATGCTTAAGAAGTTGAGTCCATTTTGCTAGGTGTTGAACTTTTGGTTCAAATGCATGATGTATTCCAGAAAATTTAAAAACTATATAAAAAAAAAAAAATAGACATAAGGAAATATCTACATTATGGCTTGAAAATCTAGACTATATTGTTGTTCTTTGGCATCATAAAAGGAAAATTGTCTACATTTAAAAAAAAAAATAGTTTTCTGAGTAACCAGAGAAGTCTTAAAACCTGACACAGACATTGCAGAGAGAGTTTCTAAGTTGTTGAGGAGACTGACTGTTTAGTAAAGGAATTGTAAACACCATGAATCTGTCTAGACATAGCAATCGAACCAAGAAACACTATAAGGATAACAATATTACTAATTTTAAGGAAATATTATTACTCAACAGTACAAAAAAGATGGGCAAATTTGCATTCGAGTAGTGGTATTAGTTTGTGCTGAAGTGTCCTCATTGCAGATTTATATTCCTAACTATGCTTTCCAGTCACACCCTGGACACTACACATCTGTCTGCCCACTCTAAGCCGTGGATTTTTTATTTTCCTCTCTTTTTGTTTACTTCACTAATATTTGAAATGCAATCCAAGGCATCTTGCTTATTAAACTGGAGAGACTTCAAATTTGCTTTTGTACAATCGGAGCTAATTGTCTGAGGCAATTTACATCCATCAGCACACTGTTTTATGACTTTCAGACTCAGTGTAAAATGAATAGATAAGCAAGCTGAAATCATTATTCTCCTTTATTACTGAAGATGTGTTGGCTAATCTGAGAGTAATTTGAATGCTAGAGGCCCATCAAATACTGGACATCTGTCAAACTCTAGGTTCAGCCACCAGTTCACAATCTGTGCCACTTAGCAGCCTCCTCTTTTTCTATCCTGAACACTTCCCAGGCAAAAAAAGCAAAAGTTAGGTTTTTAGCATGTCTATTTTTTCTTTTCTTGTTTGAAGAATTATTTGGAAAGATTTATAATTTCGCTTTTTGGTTAAACCTGTTCAAGACTTAATTATTTTCATGCTGTTGAGGAGTGATGCTCTGGTAAATTTTTATGAGAATGTTAAGATTTCATTACTATGTTAGCATCATTATCAGATAGAAATCAGTGAAAAAGAAGACCATCTGACAACTGCCACTGTTTCCCTCATCTTCACACAGATTGTAGCTGTTGTATACAGAGCCACAGAATTGTGGAAGGGAAACAACAAATGGAAAATTGAGGGGAAAAAGAAAAAAAAAAAAGGGACACAGGTTTAGGAGGTAAAAGATATAAAAGATATCATAATAGATATCTGTGGGGGACAGATAGACTTAGCAACAGAGGAAACAACATTTTATTGATATGAGGAAAATAAAAGTGTAAAATAACCTGCCAGGAGACAAAAAGAAACTAGAGAGACAATGTTTATAAGTAAGAGTTTGGAAATGCGTGGTGTAAACTAGGAAAGAAAACAGGACACCTGGAAAAAGGGAACTGTAATTGGGAATGGAAAAGGAAATGTAGAGAAAACAAGGCAGGAAGGGGTGAGGCATCATCATAAGCTTGGAAATGAAAGAGGACAGGCTGCAAATCCATACCAGAGAAGTTCAGATAGGGAGAAGAACATGGAAAAAAAAAAAAAAATCTTATTTTTAACTCAGAGGAAGATAAACTTGGTACTACACTCAAAGAAATCTCTGAAAAAAACACTCAACTGTACATGCTGCAGTCACTTCTGTAGCGCTTCGTTGGTATCAGAAATCCCACAGCAGACACACTTATGCTATACTCCCCCTATTTGTTCCTTCTTTTCTCCAGAGCAATAGATCATACAGCCATAGAATCATTTCAGTTGGTAAAGACATTTAAGATCATCAAGTCCAACCACTAACCTATCTACCAGAAATATTTATTGTCTATTTATTGAAAAATATCATGTCAGGAACTGCCACTTGTGTATCCAACACTTCAACATGGTGTTGGGCTATGGCTGCAGAGTTTGGAGGTGGAGTGGGCAGTCAGGAATCACCTGGCATAAGAGGGAGTTTCCTTCCTGGGCCACAAAAACTACAGATTTCCTCACTCCTGATAACAAATAACCTACATAAAACCTGAGATTTCACGTTAAAACTCTGCATATTCTTACAATACAGAGCACTCACATACTGATTAACCGAAATGTGTCTGGATTTCAGCACTAGTTAACAAAGAGACTGTATCAGCTCATTATTATCTCATGAGATGCACTAAACATCAGTTTATAATGTATTTTTTTAATATCACTAAATATTCTGTTTAATTTTATCACACACCCTTATATTAATTTTCAACTAAAATAAGTCAGTCATCTCATTCTTCTTTATGCATGTCATGAATTTCTTTGCACAGCTTTAATCATTCTTGCTGCCCTTCCATAAATTATCTTATATTTTTTTGTGTGTTTTGGCCAAGACTAGATACTGTATTTTGGATGCAGACCCACCACTGAGATATGTTCTGTACAGCTGTATAGATACCATGTAGTCTTTCATAAGTAATCAAACTACCTTCCTGGAGAATATGTGATGCAAATGTCTACGAGAAATTTTCATTCTCATGTGTTATGAAAGTGCCTTCTGCAGGTTTATTCATTTTAACAAGCTTTTTCATAGATGACCATAAGGCCAAAGCTCTATGTCATGTGCCCATTAGTCATAAATTTTATAAAATTCGGCAAATTTGTGAGACTGAATTTTCTTTAGGAATATGCAAACATGCCTATAAAATATAAAATTAAAAACTAAATTAAGTTGAGCTAAAAATCTCCTTCACTGATTAATTTTACAATGGCTAAATTTATTTTGTCTTCAGTGTAGTATGAGTGTACACTTTCCCAAAAATTAGAATGTGCTTTACAATGTAGTTACTATATTGATATGGAAACAACCAAATATTATACCGCCTTGTCCTTAAGCAACCCTCATTTGATCCTTTTGAATTAGAAAGTGCATTTCTGAGGACCGACGCATAGTTTGATATTTAACAACTAAATTGGAGGTTCTAAGTGATGTGCTGGTGTCCTTATTACCAATAATAATGCATTACAGAGCCTGATTTGCACAAATTTTCCATGTTTCTTTATACATGCAGACAGCACCAATAAAGTTTCCTGATGCTGTTCATCCATGGTCTGTATTATAGAGATGTTGAGATGGTGCAGTAGTCACTGTGTTTGGACTAGTCACCTAATATTCTCCCAGGAAATTCTGTTGTGCAGTTTGGAATCATTTCCTGATGACAGTCTGCATGATGCTGTCTTCTGGAGGGTAATAGCAGTATGGCTGCGCTGGGAGGTACCCAGTTGGCTGTAACACCAGTGAACTGATATTGAAGTCCCAGGTATATTACATCTACTAGTATAGCTGTAGCTTATACACTGGCTGATATGCTACACAAAGCATTAAATAGTTATTTCTAAAAGAGGTTGTTGTGAAAAGAGAAGGAAGCAGTAATATCTCCTTTTAACTAATGAAAGTGTGAGATAATATAACTGTGAGAAGAGTGACTGATACAATTTTAAATCTAATGAGATATGTCAAAATAAATCTCTTGATTTTTACACAGCTAAGCTGACAAGATATGTAGCCCTTCTCAAGGCTCATCAGTAAATATCACAAGACCCAAACAAAAAGAAATACATACCTCCTGGATTTTGGAAAACCTTTAAAATAAACAGCCTTGTTTTGGTTAAAATTGAGTTGTTTCAATAATACAATCCCAAATTTCTACAAGAAATCATCAGCTGAATGGGGAATGTAATTCTGCTTCCTGGATTCCACTGATGTACTCCTGACATTTTTAAATACAGTCTCTCCTGCAGGGTGAAGTGTGTATATGACTCAGATGACCCACTGCTAAAATATAACTATTATATATCTTTATTCTTAGAAAAGTAAGGACTGAGGGGAGGGAGGGCAGCAGAACTGCCACCTTGGATGACACACCAGGTTAGAGGGACAGGGTGCTAGTAAGGGCCTCAAACCTGTTGCTTTAAGGCATGATGAGGACACTATAGCACAGTCAAAGCCTTATGGAGGTGGGCCAGGGGCTCCTGAGGTACTAAGGGCCAAGAGGGAAACACCTGTGAAACAAATCAAGGGTAAACACAGCATGGGCAGCAAGCAGGAGGAGCTGGAAGCTACCATGCTGCTGGAAAGCTACAGCATACTGTCCATTACTGAAACTTAGGGGGACGAAACCTATGACTGGAGCTTGGCTATCGATAGCCACAAGCTGTTCAGAAGGGACAGGTGAAGAAGGAGGGAGGAGTGGAGGTGGTGTCCTCTATGTTAAGAAATGGATAGTGTGTGAAGAGATATTCTTAAAGAATACCCAAGAGCAAGTTGAAAGCTTATGGGTAAGTATTAGAGAGTGAGGCAATAAGGAGAACCTTGTCGTTGGTGTCTACCACAGGTTGTCTGATCAAGGGAGGCCTACTGATAAAAACTTCTTACTTCAACTAAAGGAGGCATCATGCTCACAGGCTCTCACCCTGCTGTGGAGTTTCAACCACCCCAACATCAGCTGGAGAAGTAACATGGTGAGCTGTAGGACATCCAGGAGAATCCTGGAGTGCCTCAATAACTTCTTAAACCAGGAAATAGACAACCCTACCTGAGGGGATGCAATACTGCACCTGATGGTCACCAATTTAAGCAAGCTCATCAGAGATTTCAAGATTGGAGGCTGCCTGGGCTGGTGACCACACACTGCTGGAGTTCACAGGCCTAATGAGGAGCATAGTTAGGACCCTGAATTTAAGGAAAGCAAAATTCCATCTCTTCAAGGAGCTAGTCAATAAGACCCATGGGAAATAATCCTCAGGGACAAGTGAGCAGAAATGAGCTGACAGAAATTAAGGATGCTTTCTGCAGAGCACAGGAAGTCTCGATCCCCAGGTAAAAGCAATCAAGCAAGGAAGGGAAGAGACCAG
>NW_008595439.1:60846-82808 GCF_000691845.1 Merops nubicus | reverse complement strand
GGATGGTGGGCGCTGCATTGTTCCCCGGTAGACTGGGGGAGCTCTAAACTGGGTGGAGTGTTTTGTGGGAACGGGGGAAGCTGCCTGCTCTACTTCCTCCCCCGGCAGTCCCTTGGGCTGTTGCTGTAACTCGCAGAACTTTTATTCTGGCCTCACTGGTATCTCTCTGTAATAAAACAGGTAAGCTTTGCTGGTAGCTAATTTTGCATTCAGTTTCCTTCATTAAAATCAGTGCTTCAGTATTCCCCTGAGAACACTTGACACTTTTTTTGCCGTTGCTTGTGTGTTTTTTTGTTGTTGTTGTTTTTAATAAGGTAACTTCTTTCAATTAGAATGTTTTAAAAGCATATCAGTGTTTGGGTAAGCTTTAGCTGCTGTTAAATACTTTTGGCAAAATCTGACTTTGAACGTGTTTTTTCTTTTGGATTTGTTTTGCTGTAGTCCCTAAGAACTGCCAAGTGTGAGAGGGAATTGGTGTTACAGACTCATGTCATTTATGACATAAATACAGCTGAGGCTAAAGATCATCTCTGTCGGGATAAGTGTTATTTATGTCGAAACAGTAGGATACTTTGAATAGATGTGTTGCCCTTTTTAAAAGATGTTCTAAGTGGATGAGTACAAAAAACTTAGGAGTGGGTGGATAGCTTTAGGAAGGGAGTCTTCCTTCTGAGATGTTGACAGCTTAAAAATGAAAGGTTGTATTACTGCTAGTGGTATTACTTAATTTTAAGAACTCCTTTAGTGGAAGGAGTCTAAATGTACTTTAACAGTGTGAGAGGGTTAGTTTGGTTTTGATGTTGGTGGGGGTATTTTGTGTTTGGCTCTTTGTTGCTCTTTTGTTTTTAGTTGACAAACATTAAGTTGGTTTAAAACTTCCAGGTAGTATATGAAGGAGCTTGTGAACTGCACAGATACCTTTGTGCCTTTTTTTTTTTTTTAAAAAAAAAAAAGTGTTCAAAGATGGGAATTCTCACTGTTTCAGTGTTCTAGATAGATTACTGCAGTTATTTGAGATGCAAAATTTATTTTCAGTGTCACATACGTTCCAAAAAGAGTCTGTGATCACTTAGCTTTGTGTTATTTATGTTTTCAGTGGAGAGGTAGGGACTAACTGTAGGTTGGTAGAATCTTCAGTATACAAGTGTAAAAGAACTCTACAGAATTACCTTTCAATAGGGAGCTTATGCTTCATGCAGATGTGGTCTGCATGTTTATTTCTTGAGAGTTTGTAGTTTTAAGTACTTGTTCAAATTCACTTAAGTGGTTTGTTTCCTCAGTCTATGGTAGTGCTTGAACATAGGTGATACTTACTTGCTTTCTGTGTGAAAAGCAGGACAGGTACAGTGTTGAGTCCTGCACTGTCTGAGTTACTAAAGGAACTGCTCTTCTCATACTACTAGATGATTTTATTTTGTCGAGAAGAGCTTCTGAAGAGGTCTATGTATAATGAACTTGGGAAAATGCTGTGTTAAAGCGAAAGTTGTGGTTTAAAAAGTCAGGAGAAGTGGCTTGTTTAATGGGAGTATCATTAAGGAAGGTAGTGCCTTATGGCTGCTTTGCAAGGGGGTTCAATTTATAAGCTGTGATTGTAGTATCTCTGGATACTTTTATATGTAAATGAAGTAGCCATTATTATTCCTTCAGGGAATTAAAAATAGTAAATATCTGTCTCTTCCCAACACCCTTCACAAACCGTTTGCTTTATTTCTGTTGACTTGCTGAAGTGAGAAAATGGGGAGTTCCTTTAGAACACTTTCACTGAACAGAGGTGATGCTGCAGCCTGTATTCCAAACAGAGAATCGAATGATGTTCTAAGAGTGAAATTCAAGTAACTTAATAGAATGGATTTGAGTTTAGCAGTATTAAAGCAGAAAATGATGTATGTAGTTTTAGTATTAACAGATGGTTAGAGAGTGAACTTGATTGTTAGAGCTCAACAGCTTTGCTTCTCTACTCAGCTTAAGCTTGAAATGCATGTACTATGAAATGCTAAAGAGCTGGCTCAAAACCAACTGTTATGGGATTGAAACAGAAGGTTTGAAGAACTGTCTGGTTGCTTATCCTTTTTCTCTGTTGATGTCCTCCTTTGTCCAAGTGCTTAAAAAGTGATGAAGCAATTACCTAACTGCAGTTAGTTAAGATCTCTCCGTAACAGTGCATTGAAAGAAGGCATTTTCTAACTTAATTGTTCCACCATGCTACACAACATCTTTGTAGGTAGGAGGCTTGCATGTTCACTTCTCACCTGTAACTGGGTTAATTTATGGCCTTTTGAAGTTGTGATAGAAACCATGGCTTTTCTGTTTGGGCAGAATGGGCACTGGTATGAGCATCGTGGTTGTGTCCGTAGTAAGGTAGTATGTCTTAAGCAGACAGGTGTCTGCTGTGTAGGTTTGGCTCTTGTAGTAACACGTTCATCTGTGACCATCAAGGCTGCTGCGTGCTCTGTTATTTCAGATGCCAGGTTTAGGAGTAGTGTGTTATCTCAAAGTAGACGCCACATTCAAATTCCAGAAGACCAAATGTCTGATAGCATTATCCTAAAAGCAAGTTGTGGAGACATGGTTTTTGGCAGAACTTTCCACAATAATAAAGCAAGTAGGGATACGTGAGAAATAGTGTCTTGCTTGTCTCATCTTATTTTGCTGGGATGGAGGAAGAGAGCGAACATGATTACTGAATAGCTTCCCAAGTTCTTTGATTCTGATATTTTTGGGGTGGGAGGCAAACCTGAAAGATCAATCAGAAAATACATAGAGAACACGAACATAATGTTGGAAGCTTTGCGTAGCATGTTTAACTATTTTTGTGGTGTGTCAGGGTGCCAGCATCTGTTTCAGAAACCATATGCTACTAAGCAACTGAAGTAAAATGTTTTCTGCTCCTGGATATTATATGCAGCTCTATAGCTAGCTCAGGTCCCTCCTCAGGAAATGGGATAGACTGAATTGATAGGCTTGGGAAGACATCTGATGTAAGCTCTTAACAGCTGGCTTGTTTGTGGAGTAATAATTCACACAATATTGGGGGAAAAGTGTGTTAATGTAAAATACAAGACTCTTCATGACCTCTGTTTATTCAGTAACTTCCATAAAGTGCCAAGAAGTATGTTTGAAGTGGTATATGTGATTTGGAGTGGGTGGAGAAGTTCCCGACTGACCCTTCGACTGTCCCCTCTTCTTGCCATTACTGTGTACAGTCATCCCCTAATCCTGTTAAATGGATGTATCTTTTCTTCTTCCATGGGACTTAAAAACTTGGAATGCTCAGAGACAGAACCTGTGCAGCGTGTTGCATGCCAGCAGTAGAAAAGAATTCCAGAAGGGCCTTGGCATACAGCTGGATGGGACTGTGAGGCTGTAGTACACTGTGCTGGGATGGTGGCATGTGGTGTAGACATTTTGGCAGAGTGGCTGAGAAGAGCATCTGTGATATTGGTAGTGAGAATTCGGTTAAAGAGGAGGCACAACTGATTGGAAAACATGTATATATGCACAAGCAGAAACTGCCCTGTAGTGAGATTTGAGGGGTTAGGTAGTTTCCTTGGAGAAAGTTCTGAGAACTATTTGAGAACTATTTCTTTTTGAATGAGATGATTCTGAGTGTTTATACACAGTATTAAGTTGCACATCTGCAAAGAGGGTAGAGTACATAGCCTCGTGGTCTCCATCCCGTGTCCACTGGATCTCACGGAAAATGAGCACGGAAGACCATTGGCCAGCTCTTGTCAGGTGTGCCAAAATATCCTTTTGGACATGAAGAAAATTCTGAAGCCTTTTAATGATGACCAGAGTCCTGGGTGACCTTTGTGAAAGGGCCGTGTTTGGTAACAAAACATGGTTGGAATCGAGGATGGAAACTTAAAATTATTATTTTTTTTTTTATTTTTAGTAAAAACTAGTGACTTGTTTCTGAACTTAAATTGCAATTCCAATACCAAAAACAGTCTCCTTGTTACTATGTATCAAGTGAATCTTGGGCCACTTTTATCCCTTCCAAGCAGTAGCATAGTCCCCACCTTCACTGACTATAGGCAGAATGTCTAACTACATCTGAATATAAGTCAGATGCTATTGTGCAAGTTTAATTTATTCTAGAGGTTTTTGAAGTGAATCTCGTTATTTTTCAAACTGGTAGTAGAGAGAGACATGCTTTATTTAAATATGTGTTGTGATCCTCTGGAAGAGCAGAGCAGGCCTCAGTTAGGTGATGCACATTTCTCACTTATAGTAGTGCCCTAATTGATAGAAACTTGTAGTAAGTTAATAAAATTTCAGGTGGTGCCTTGTACGGTGTCTGTGGGCAGGGCTAGTACAGTGTGATCACTTCTTTGTCTTTGTTCTGCAGATGGCTTGAGAGATTGAGTTAGGGCAGAAAACAAAGGAGTAAGAGACCTTTCTAAAGGCCCAGCTTGCTGCAGACCGGTAGTGCTTCAGTGCTGCTTGCCTCGGCCACTGCCTCCACGCGCTGGCTTTCTGCACCAGGGTGCTTACACGGGTGGTGTTTCTCCTATGGAAACTAAAAATACAGTGCTGCTTGCTTTTATTTTGTCTGACTGTAGTGGAAACTAAGTCTTGTGGAGTTTTGTTTAGGTTTGTTTTTGTTTGGCAAGTGGTTTGTGTTTGGGTTTTTTTTCCTGCCTGTGAGCGGCAGTCTAAGTTAGACTTGAAGTGGCTATGAAGGAGTCAGTTCTTCCTTTTGGGTGTGACAACCAAGTGCTTATCAAGGGATCCTCTTGTGTGTGTGCTTTGTGCTGATGGGGGCTCTTTGTGATAGCTTCAACCCACACTTATTGGCAAAAAGATGAGGAATGTTGAACATAGTATTTATTTGAAATTTGTATGATAAATTTCATATTTATCAGAATATGAAATTTTGATTTCATAGGTGGGAGGTGGTGAAGATAAAATTAGTGAGAGAACTGCATAATGGTCCTAACGGTCAGCATAAACTAAATGTGTCTTTTTATGCTGCTTGCCTTACTGTGGTGATTAGTGTGCTGTTTTAATTTCAAGGGGTGGTGCTTCAAAGGGGGAAACGGGGAAATAAAGGCAATGCAGATAGAAATCCAGTAGCTGACGAAAGGTGGCATAGGGCTAGTGCACAACCTGAGATCTGCAGGTTGTAAGAAGAGATAATTGCTGTCATGGCTGTGAGTTGATAGCACTTAACTTCAACTGTTAGATACTTGTAAAACTTCACAATTCCTTTTGACATTAGTGAACCCTTCCTGTTCCTTTGCTAGTGGTATTTGGGATGTCCTTCCTCATTTAAGAAGGATCTACTTTGCCATAAGATTATGAAAGCTGTGTCTAATTCTGCTTTATTTTTTTTTTTTTTGGCCAAGGCTCTCTTTTAGAGCCACTTATAGAGTGAAAGATTATCATTTTTTCTGAGACACCAGTAATATGTGACTAAGGACGAAACGTGCAACTTTACTCTTTCTCAATGTATTTTAAATGTTTGATTGCTTTTATTTCTCAGTAGTTGTGCCAGGTGCAGTTGTCTTATTAATATGATTTCAGTCATATTAGCACCTACGTTTCTTCTGTGTTCATCTGTTCCAATATGCACTCCTCCTGTGCTTAAGCATTATTTATTTATTTATAGGGGGGAAAAAAAAAACAACAAAGCAAACCTTGGCATGGCTGAACCACCTGGTTTGGATGCTCTGCTTCAAAAATGCAGTTTACAAATACAAATTAATCACTAACCCTACAGTTACTGAATAGGGGATCTAGTTCCGCAGACAAGAATTGTAGAGATGAGATGGAAGGCAGACCCCCAAAAAAAAAAAAATTCGGAATCCCTTATGTATGTGGGTGTCTGTGAAAAAAAGATTCAAAGTCTGAAAAACTCGTAGGTTGTTTAATATCTTTTGTAATGTAGGAAACATCTGTGGGTGTCTGCTATCTTTTCTATTATAGGAAACTTTTTTTTTTCAGGACATAACAGACAGCAGTGATGTTAAAGCTTGTAGAGTGGCTTTTTCTTTGAAGTACACTGGTTCAGTCTTCCCCTTCTGTGGACTTGGAAAGTCTGAAGTTTAACTCGCCCTCCTCAGAAAAATGTTAGCCATAAGGCTGAAGCACAGTGGTGGTGTTTTTTTTTTTTTCTCCACCCATGTTGAAGTTACAGCCCTATGCATTCAAAAATGAGATTACTAATAGAAAAAATAGAAAATTTGTAACTGTAGTACTGATCTCATCCTTATGAGAGGGAGGGATTATAGATTATTTCAATGTCTATATTTTTTTTTTTAGTTGGAGACTGTGAAGATTATGAGTGTGAAGGTGTGAAGGTTAAGGTCTTTTCTGGAAATGTGATTTGTTAACTGTGATGTTACATAGTGGAACTACTAAGCAGCAGAGTGCAAGCTAAAATGGTAAATGTCGTTTACTGTAAAGTGGGTTTTTACAGAGGGGAAAAAGTGATCTCAGTGTTTTTTTTTTTTTACCACAGGAAAAACTGAAACTGCAAGCAACAGTCAGTGAATCCATCCCACCAAAACTTAAGGCAAACTGGTAGTTGAACATAAAGAAAGGAAAAGTTAGGGAAAGATGTGATGTTTGGTTTTTGTTGGTTTTTAATTGCACCTAAACCACCTATAAAGTTTTGTTTTTAGACTTTCAAGCATGTTGAAGTGATTTAATTTCTGTGCCACTTGACTTAGTGGAATGGTTATAAGTCTTACTTGGAAAAAAAAAAAATCTACATGGAACCCTAAATGTTGCTTAATAGGGTAGAAGACTTAACTTCAGGCCTTAAGTAAATTGACTTCTAAGTTTCTGCTCAACAGGATGTTGCTTTTTAGGGCTATGTCATGTAATGCTGTTATAAATACTGTTTTAAGTTCAAGCCATTTTAAATGGCTTGCTTACTTTGAAACTATTCTTCAGATCCCTTGAGTAGGGATGTGGCACAGAGGTATTGATGTAGTTTTTAGTAACTATTTGTCTTGCATTTGGATTAATTATAATGTTACTTCACTAACTCCTAGTTTGTAAGTAACAATTCTTGGTGAGAGTTGAGACCTCTTCTTACAGTGAGAAAACTGTTGACAGATCTGTTGCTAGCTAGAGAAGGGACTTGTAGGAAGGAATGGATGCTAGAAATATTTTGGTGAATTACTGTATTGTAGCATTGTCTTGAAAGGACATGAAGAAAATGAGAGAGGAAACAGCCAGGTTTAAAGTATGTTAGCATGTATATATTAGTGCATTTATGGTATTGTGCAACTGGTGATCACTTCAGTGTAAAGATTTATAATATAAAAGCAATCTCCCTTTGAAAACTGTTTCCTTAAATGCTGCTATATCTTTAAGGCACTTGCCATGTAGTTTGCCACTTCTAAGTATGGCAGAGTTTCAAAGGACATTGTGTAACCAATGTACTCTTCTGGTGCTCCAGAGAGAAGTGTTGAAGTAGAGCTTTAAAAAGGATGTTTCGAAGATTACAGAGAAAGCAGAGAAGGTTGTAATTTCCATATAAAAACTTATATACAACTTGTAATATGTAACTTGGGCTTTTACATATTTACCTCATAGCTAGGGTGTGCGTTGCAGTTAGAGGAAGGTGGCTTATTCTGTTATGCTAAGTTAATTTTTTGAGTGTTGTCCATCAAACTAGGAGAGTTCCGTGGGGAAGGCATACTTCTGTTCAGTGGAGGTATTGGAAGCATCTGTGCCTGAAAAATGTGGTGTGATTGCAGTGTGCATGGTTTGGAAAAGCACAGCGTGGCAACGTTTAGATTGCTGTGGTTTGGGACTAGCTCCAGAATAGAAATTGCCTCGTTGGTGAGGGAAGGTAGAAGAAAAACAAGAGTTTGAAGTGGTTATTGAGTTAACATTATGTGCCAAATGCTTTTTGCAATGATATTTCATTATTTTGCTGGGTTTCTAATTTCTCTTTTAGAACTTATTTTGCATATATTCAAATAAAAATGATAGTTATTCATTAAACTCATGTAGGTGAGACTTGGTGAAGTCTCATTCAAAGCAGTTTTTTCCTTAGTTCTCTAAGCTGAGTCTCTTGGAAAAGTAAAGCTACTTGTGCCTCTATCTGTAGTTTCACTACAACCTGAAGTGCTCATTGTTTCAATAACAAGGGGCTAGGGGCTTTCTAGCAATTTGTAACGGGACAAAGGACAAGGAGCAGAAAGAAGCTATGGTAATCCAAGAGGAAATGGTCAGTGATCTACTACACCACTTAGACACACAGAGGTCTATGGGGCTGGATGGGGTACACCTGAGGGTACTGAGGGAGCCAACAGAAGTGCTCATCGAGCCACTGTCCATCTTTTGTCAGCAGTCCTGGCTAACTGGGGAGGTTCAAGCTGGCTAGAGGCTACCAAACATGACACCCATCCTCAAGAAGGGCTGGAAGGAAGATTTGGGGAATGCAGGCCCATCAGTCTGACTTGGTGCCAAGGAAGGCTATGGAGCAGATCATCTCAAGTACCATCATGAGGCACATACAGGACAAGCAAGGGTTCAGGCCCAGTCAGCATGGGTTTATGGATGGCAGGTCCTACTTGACCAAACTGATCTCCTTCTGTGACAGGGTGACCTGCTTAGGGGATGAGGAAAAGGCTGTAGATGTTGTTTACCTGGACTTTAGTAAAGCTTTTGATACCGTTTCCCACAGCATCCTCCTGGAGAAACTGACTGCTCATGGCTTGGATGGCCATCCACTTCATAGGATAAATTGGCTGGATGGCCAGGCCCAGAAAGTGGTGGAGAATGGAGTTAAATTGAGTTGGCAACCAGTCACAAGTGGTGTTTGTTCCCCAGGGCACGGTACTGGGGCCAGTTCTTTTTAATATCTATGTAAATGATCTGGGTGAGGGGATCGAGGGCACCCTTGGCAGGGTTGCAGATGACACCAAGTTAGGTGGGTGTGTTGATCTGCTTAAAGGTTGAAAGGCTCTACAGAGGCACTTGGACAGGTTGAATTGATGGGCCAAGGTCAACAGGGTGAGATTCAACAAGGCTAAGTGCCAGGTCCTGCACTTGGATCAGAACAGCCCCAGGCAATGCTCCAGGCTCGGGGAAAAGTGGCTGAAAAGTGCCTGGTGGAAAAGGACCTGGGAGTGTTGGTTGACAGCCAGCTGAAGATGAACCACTGTGTGTGCCCAGGTGGCCAAGAAGGCCACCAGTGCCCTGGCTCGGATGAGCACTAGTGTTGCCAGCAGGACCAGGGCAGGGGTTGGACCCCTGGACTTGGCACTGGTGAGGCTGCACCTTGAGCACGGTGTTTAGTTTGGGGCCTCTCACTCTAAGAAGGACACTGGGGAGCTGGAGCATGTTCAGAGAAAGGCAACGAAGATGGTGAAGGGTCTGAGGGACATGTCTTATGAGGAGCGGCTGAGGAACCTGAGGTTGTAGAGCCTGGAACAAAAGAGGCTGAGGGGAGACCACCTTGCTCCCAACAACCCCCTGACAAGAGGTCGGAGCCAGGTGGAGGTTAGTCTCTTTGCCTAAGAACAAGTGATGAAACAAGAGGAGATGGCCACAAGTTGTGCCAGAGGAGGTTTGGGTTGGACATGAAGAAAAATTTCTTCCTAGAAAGGGTTGTCAAGGCCTGGCCTGGCAGTGATGGAGTCCCCACCCCTGGAGGGATTTAAAACATATACATGTGGTGCTGAGAGACATGGTTTAGTGGGGACCTGGCAGTGCTGGGTTAATAGTTGGACTTGATCTTAAAGATCTTTTCTAATCAGAATGATTCTGTGATTCTAGATTACAAAAAATAGTGTTAAAATGCTTTTGGAGGGTATTGAATCTCTAATTCAGTTGTCCTAATCTTGGAGCGATAAGGTAACCCTGCATTTTGGCACCCAGTACTTAATGGATATTCCATATGTATTACAATGGTTTTATTTTACAACTATGTAGCTTCGTCCTCAGGATATCTGCAGAGATGGGGAAACAGTTATATAGACTGTTCTCCCAAATATAGAGGGTGTGTTCTGTGAAGGACTGTTATTACATGAAATAACTTTGCTACTTTTGTCCTAGAGGCTGTACTGATAAAAAATTAAAATTTAGGGGTTGTAGAAATAAGTATAGGTGGGGCTTAAGCTTTTTGGTAAGTGTAGTCAAATTAGTCATCTTTCCACAAGAGTAAAACAGAAATCAAAGATTTATTTTAACTTGCATAAATTAAAGAGGAAATAACTTAAATTTTTCTTTTCATGCTGTCGGATCTGCATGCTCCTTGAAGTGCGTTAGGGGTTCCAGCCTCAGCTTGGAGAGCAAAACAGGTTTGTGGAACTGTTACGTTAGGGGAACACTGGCATGTGTATGCATGCGAGGTGGGCTGGTCACTGTCTTTTTTTGGAGGATACAGTAGCACAGAAATTGTAGGTAATAGATTTAGTGGCTCAGTTGTTGGTATCCTAATTGAAAGGGCAGTCCTGCCTGACATCTTGAAACTTCTTTTAATAGTTCTATAAACCTTAGTATGAAGAAAAATGTGAAGATAACCTTGTCCACAGCCTTTAACTAGTGCAGTTCAGGTAACCTGCAATGAAAAACAGATCCAGAGAACCTTTAATGAAAGTGAAGTCAAGCAAGAAGTGACAGAAAGCTTTGGGTTTAATTTTGAAGTTGCCATCTGAATGCAGGAGGCTGGGGTTGTTCTGGCAGCAGCTGTAGCTGACCGGAGCTTCAAGAGGCAAAACATCGTCAGGCTCCTAGAGACTGCTGACTTCCACTTCTGAACTGCGAGTGAGCTCAAGTCCTCTTTTTAACAAGAATAAGATTTTGCATAAAGGTAGCTCCTAACAGACTTAAATGCACTCTCTGTACAGAAAGAATGCTCTGGTGTCCTGGTTAGAAGTTGCTGAGCTAAGCAGCCTTCTCCCTCTGTGTATTTTCATGCACCTCAGAATTTGATTTGCATCCAGCTTTCAAGGTCTGCTCAGTGAGATGAAAAGGAGGATGAACTTGTTTACCTGAACCGTTGAAGACTGCTCAGGGAAAATGAGTGTTTACCTCATAGGCTGCAGTGCCTCGTTAGAAATCCGAGCCGGCAAGGCAGCAGCTTCTGCTTAGTGTGCGGAGTGGTGGTTTGGGCTCAGAAGCTGTGCGGACAGTTAGCTTGCTGTTGTCCTCTGGGTAATTGAGGGAATTGAGAGACAGGGCTGAGTAGCTTTGGTACAGCAAAGTGCTTGATGCCGCTTTGCCTCCTGGTAGCACTGCTTTTGGCATTGCCTGAGGGAACTCTTTATCAGGCTATTGCCAGATCCTGGTAAGCCTGTTCAAACAGCCTTCTGGTCCCTGGCCTGCTCTCTCATCAGTGTTCCCTTTGGTTGGGGTAGAGTGGGGCAAGGTGAGTAAAATTATGAAAGTGAGATCTCCGGTTCAAATCATTCACAGCACCAGTGCAGCCATGGTAACTCTGTCTGTGTAACTTGAGGGCAATGTCTTAGACTCAGATAAAAAAAACCAAACCCATACCCATTCTGAGAGTGCTAACTGGAGCAGAACAGAATAAAAGACTGAGAAAAAGATAGCTACCATTCTTAGTTACTAGTGCGTCTGCTTTTTTTCTACAAACAATATTACCCATGTTACTGCCAGAAATAGATGTCTTAATTTTGCTTTTCAACACATTTCAAGCAAGAGGAAAAAAAAAAAAAAACCAAACAGAAAACAACAACAACTTAACAGCTGGAAAGGGAAGGTGAATTTATATCAGAAATTTATCTTACAACTGCCAGAGGCAGCTCCATCAGGAAGCAGCATCAGTCGATAGGATGCTGCTTCTGGCCAGTTTGGGGTTGAGCAAAGCACAGGCAGGTGAGTGTCACTCTGAAGCCAGTTGTGGATATCTGATTAACCTCTTTAATGTTACTTTGCTTTACACTGGAAGTATTAAACTATGAAAAGCAGGGTGTGTCCCAATAATGAATTTTAGGGGGCTGAATGCTGTTGTAAGCCAGCTGCTTACTTTCTAAGTC
Source organism: Merops nubicus (assembly GCF_000691845.1). Taxonomy (NCBI): domain Eukaryota; kingdom Metazoa; phylum Chordata; class Aves; order Coraciiformes; family Meropidae; genus Merops; species Merops nubicus. The sequence continues at coordinate 70,839 of NW_008595439.1, read as the reverse complement.
TGTATGTGAACTGTAAACTGGTTTCAAATTGAAACTGGCTGAACTGTTTATACAGATTTATGCCAAAATAACTGGCATTCTTTGTGCTTGTAAGTTTATTTCTGAGCAGGTTTGTGGATACATCAGATATGAATATAAGAAGAGAATAGTTGTGAGGCTAGAAAAGACTGATACAGAACTATAGTAATGGGTATTTCAGACCTTCTGGATCTGAAGATGTTACTTCATATGAGATTGCTAATAGCTTATAAAACAAGATAAAGGTATGGATTCATGTTAGATTCCACAGTCAAATGCAGATTATGAAGGCAATTTTATTTCAGGGAGGCAATGATGCTTTTACCTTTGCCTTCCCCAAAGTAAAGGGGATGTTTAAAAATAAGTCTTTCAGGTGACAAGGTGCTTTTGAATTTATTCTCGGCGTGTGCTGCACTGAACTGACACCTTTCTTCGTAGCAAGGAATTTCCTTCCTTGGTTTATGTGTCTTACTCCCTGCAAAGCAATGCTTGGTATTCATGCAGTTGTTGAGCTGTTAAATAGAACCTGTGAACAGTATTAAATTATAAATTTTTTTTTTTTGTCGTTGTAGGAAGAAATCTGCTTCATCTAATTCAATCCTAATTTGGTCCTGCTAATCTGCTAATACTGTAGATTGAAAGATTTTTTTGCTGTTGCCAGGATACCCTGTAATGGGCAAGGAGCCTGAGAGAATACAAATCATTCTGGTTTTTTAACTTTTAAAAAACTTTTGTGTTTAACAGGTAAGAAACTATTAAACTTCAGCTACAGCAGTAGATTTAGCTTCTGCGTCTGTAACACCTTATCTTGAATTTTAAGTGGTTGCTGAATGCTCTAAGTTTTTCAAGTCCCTAAAGGCTTATATACCTGACTTCTGTAGGTTCACATTTACCAATTTCTCCACTGCTCTTCCTTCTGCAGTTCAGGCTTTGTGACCATTCCTTCCCTTTTCTTGCAGCTCTTCTCTGGCTACTTTATAGCTGGCTGTTTCTAGCTTTGTCTTTTAACTCACCCTGCTGCTGCCATACTTCTTCTTCTGCCCTGCTTTGGTCTTACAAGGAGAATCAAGGGCTGTCTAGACACTGTGGTTATTCTATTTGTTTTACAGGGAACATGCTTTAAAGTGTTTTGGTTTTGTGCCAGGAGGTGTATCTGCTGCCCAGCCTCCAATTCTTTGGAAGAGTTTCAAAGCAAATGTGTTCATGAACTGACATATTAGGTATGAATGATGTTTAGCACTATAGGTTATTATATTGAAGTATGGTAATACTGCCTTCTGCAATTGAATTTTTGGTACTAAACTGCATGTTTCAATGTAAAAGTGTCTTCTGGGTAGCTATACACTGTTTAGCTTGCTTTCTAGAAATATTATGGAACCATCTGCTTTTCTCAGTATATAATATCGTAATTTCCCTTTTGAAGATAATAGGGAGAGCTCAAAATATGAAGAATATAACTGAGTTCTGTGTCCAGTGAATATTTAGAATGTGTAAATGTTGAGCTGTTGAGGTGGAGTTACTGGAAAATTATTAATCTTTTCTGCCTGGGCTGGGGAGATCAGTGTCTAATTTGTAGTTATTGCAGGTAATCAAGATCTATATTTATTAACAGTTGTTAACCCATGATTTGAGATACCATATGAATTGACAAGCTTGGTATAAAATTGCTTTTGTAACTTCATTGCAAATTACAGATTTCAGTTGCTTTTTGTACTTCTGCTGGATAGTTGTGGCCTCTTGAATTTTGAAGGATTGGTGTCTTTGAGTAAACATTAACTAGTTTTGGGCTTATGTACTTCAGTGTGTCAAAGTAATTGAGTGTTGGGGCATTCAGTACTTGGGGGGACAGACAGCTGTGTATGCAGATGATGGTTATATTTTATCTGTATTTTCTGTCAAAAATACGCATCTGTAGTTCTGACCTAGATAGAAGTGCAGCTAGTCTGATTAAGTAAGGGAGGCTAGTGTGATAAAGTTTTTTCACTTTTGTCTCAATTTTTAACTGTTCTGCAATGATAGCAGGGCTCCCTCTTCCCTTCTCTGACAGGCAAGTGAATGTCTCTGCTTATCAGATTATTTTCTTCCTCATCAGGAGAAAGGAGGCAGCAGCTCTTAAAGAGGGTGTTGTGAAAATTACTGTCTCCATGCAGTCCTTTCTTGACTGACACGCATATGTATGGTGTCTTTTGCTGGCATTTCACTTAAGAGTATATAGCTACACTCTGAAAGTAGAGTAGTTAGCTGGGGAGCATTTGTCCTTTAAGTATAATGGCTGGAAGGGATCGTATGTGGAATACAAGCTTAAAATGCACAGTAGTCAGTGAACATGCTGAATTGTTTCTCTTGTATCACAAAAGAATATTTGGTCATGTGGGAATTCTTGATGGCATTTAGGAGAAGGTGCAGCATGTTGGTTTTTGCTAAGTCAGACTTTACCTGCAGGTAGTTCAAAAACCTGAAATGTCACTAGGAGTGGTCCTCCCCAGTTCATGAACCTTAAAAAAATAAGGATGTTGAGGTCTTCCTGGGATGATTATAGAATCACAGAATGGTTTGGCTTTTAAGGGACATTTGAAGGTCATCTAGTCCAAACCCCCTGGAGTGAGTAAGGACATCTGCAACTAAATCAGGTTGCTTAGAGCCTCATCCAGCCTGACCTTGAATGTTTCTAGGGGTGGAACAAACCTCTGGTCCTCTGAGAGGTAACTCCTGTTGCTTTGGTGCAGCAGCCTGGTAGAAGCCAGGTTGTCTCATCCCCTCTTCTTGGGGCTTAGGGTGGAGGCAATTGCACTCCTTCAGGTGAGTGGGATAGGAGAGAGAAGGGCTCACTGCACCTCTGGGGCAACTAGCAAAACCATTGTGAGTGCTGTGAGCCTGTGGGACAGCCAGATGTGGAAGCTGGGCTGATGGTAGGGCACTGTCCAGGTGCTCCCGTGATGCTGTTGGTGTCACGGAGGGGAGCCATGGCACAGTGTAGTGGTGCTAGGGGAGCTGTGCCAGAGATGGACCCAGTTCCATTGGCTCTTGATCTTGGATGGTCCCACCTCTGTGGAGTCCACACCATCAGCCACATGACTGGCAGCCATTGCTACCACATGGCTGATAGCACCTCCCCTCTGATGCTGCCTCCTTTTCCTCCGTGTCTCCTACAGTCACCTATCTGCCTTCTCATGTAGAAGTGGACACTTGTCTTGCTTCTGTGGGGCCTCTGGGTTCTGATTACCCATGGAATCTTGGCCTTGAAGCTCAGTGAATTGAGGGCCTGCTGCCAGGATCCCTATGTTTATAGGTCAACACAAGAGGCTGTGAAGTGGCTCATGACATTGGAATACAGCAGTTCCAGGAGTTGGGGGGGGGGGCTGTGGCCTGAAAGATGCCCTCATGCGGGAGGAGTAGAAGGGTTGGGGGTGAGGCTGAAGCCCCCTCTCCTGGGGATTGCTCCCCTGTGGCTCCTGCCTTCTGCCTCCCCTCATGCCGGGGTTCCGGCCCCTCTTCATCCTGTGCCTGGGCTCCCCTGGCTGAGACACCTGTGGGAAGAGGGACATGGTGAGCAGCCTGCCAGGGCCTTCCATTGCTCCCTAGAAGAACTCCTGTAGATTTTTTGTTTCCCTTTCAGTGTCTTCCCTTGTTTGCTGTGTCTTCCCATAAATGCAGGACTAGGGCCCTGCACTGCATCTGCCATCTGGGTGCAGTGTGTGTTGAGTTGTTGAGGTGGAAGCATTTGTATATTGTGTTCTGTTTCATTTTTTTGATTTTCAAACCATCTGGTGGCTCCCTCCTCCACAGTTTCTTTGACACTTCACTAGCTTTTAAAAGTCTAATTGTTAGTGTCAGTAGTGGAGTATTTATCAAAAATGTATTTCCGCGAAGGCTCGCAGCCTGGACGTGCTGTTGTGTCACTGAAGGGACTCTTGTATCTGACGTAGTGTTCATGTGAGGTTTTCATTCTGTGTCAAATTGATCTTACATCATGTTTAAGAAATATAGAAACTGCCATGAAAACTCTCCTGTATTACTGCTTTTCTCTTCTTTTATTTTTAATCTGTGCTTGCTGGATGTAATGTTAAATCTAGGGACTTGGAATAGTAACTTTTATCTTTCTAGCTAGTAATACAATGAAGCTCACTGCTTTAATTAAAAGTAAATTAATTTTCAAATAGTTTTTTTTGTCTCTATTTGAAGTATTTAGAAATAAAACTAAGGAATGCTTTAGAATTTTTACACCATTTAAAAAACATACTATTTTAGTGGAATAGAAGATAAAGGATTCCTCATGTCCTGGTTTGGGGTAGAATGGAACTAATTCTGTTCAGTGATTTCACTTTTCAGCTAAAGCTCTTCTAACTGACTGCACTTGCTGAAGTTAGCAGCCTCTTTTTGCAGACAGTGTCTGCTTCTAGCAGTGATAACACTCCCTGTTTAGAGTTAACACCAAGGATTGGCATGCAGACCACGGTCACTGCTGGAGCTGGTGTACCACACTGAGGGGGGCAGGAGGCTGCATCTGCAGGGAGGAGCAGGCAGGACAGCTGACCCTGGACTGGGCAGTGGGGCATTCCGTCCCGTGTCTGTCACATTCAGTGTAAAGCTGAAGGATCACAAGGGTCAAGCTCTTCAAGCAGAAGCAGCAGTGTGAATGTGTTGCTGTATGTGAGAGATTTTTTTCTTGCTTTCATCCAGTGAAAGCAGTGGGGAATTCAGCTGAGTATTGCTATAAGTTACCTCGGTCCAGATATTCAAGCTTGTTTTGGTCCAGATATTCAAGCCGGAATGCCAATGTCTCATTTTCTTTTGTAATTTTTTGTTCAAATTGCCCTTAATTTCAGACTAAACACCCCAAGAGCATAATTTTCCCATTCAGTAGCTCTTGAGATATTTAATGCTCTGAGCAGTTGTGCCTCAGCCTGCCAAGGCCATGGAGTTGTTGGCAGGAGGTTTGTGATGGGTGATGGTCTGGTAGAGTGAAATAGGCAGTTTGAGAAGTAGCCCCATGACTATCTTCTGTCACTTTGGCTGACTGGTAGTTCTTGTTAGCGCTAAATATTTTTCAGACATACACTTATGCTTAGCTTTGTTTTGAACAGATGGTCCCTTTCTGCTGTCAAAATAAGTAGTTTAGACACCGTACTAACATTGATAATTACTGTCCATTGTTTGGAGAAAGGCAAAAAACAACCCCTCCAGAATTAGAAGCTAATTAAATATCTCTGGGGATGGACTAGTTTAGGTTATGTAAAGTTGGCAGAAGGGCATGCTTAACATTTTGAAATAATCACTTAATGCATTTAAAGGTCTTAATGTTGGTAAATTCTCTTTTAATGGTGAAAGCTTTGCTGAAGTAGGCTACATAAGTTAGGACATGTTTCAATCATGGAAGAAGTTTCTTGGTGCAAAAGAACTGCTTTGTCTCTTTTTTTCCTCTCTTCACTGTGCACTTGAACGTACAGGAAGAAAATAGGATGGTACATAAAGAGGACTGAGAGTTACATTCAGAGTTTGATAACATCCTGTTGTCAGGTAAAACGGCCTTCAGTGGGCTAGCTGAGGTCCTGCTGGCTGTGTCTGCACTGGTCTAGATCCACATGCCTGCTTGTAGCCACCCATACGCAGCTGTCAGGTGAATGGGATACCAAGCTGGAAGTAACTCCTTGGAAAGTACTTTTCTCATGGTCGTTTCACTTAAGTATGGTGCTTAAAAGTTAATTTAAATGAGCAGCTTGCTTTAATAGTGTCTTATTTACTGTTCTTATTTACCATCTGTTTGGTCAGAAGTTCAATATAGGAGACGTTGGCCAAATTTAAACTGTATGCTTGTCTGACTGGAACTCACATCTTTGCCCTGTAGCTTGAAAACGGGAAGGTCTGTATTCAGGGAAAGGTTTTTTGTTTGTTTTTTTTTTTTTTTTGGCAGATATGTCACTCCAAGCTACTGAGAAACTTACTTGATACAGTTGTTACCCATTTTTCTGCTGGAGATGCAAATTAAACATTTGCCCCCTATAAGGACCCACAGGCTAGTTACTGTTAAGCAAAATACACGTAGTGTAGTTTTCTTCAGCTGTGGTAGAGTTCACTTTTTTCTAGTCTGAAAGGATTGCTTCAAAGCTTTTTCTTCCCTTTCTCAAACAATTGCAGTGTGACTTTCAGTGACCTGTACCTCAGAGCAGCTGAGGTGTTCTTCATTTTGGGGAACTGCTTGCTTTTCTTTCAGATTCAGTCACGTGTTTATGACATGCAGTGTTGTTTCAGCATTCGTTCAGAGAAGAATCTCCTATCAATGTCAATTAAGGAAACAGTATTTTTCTGAATGCTAAGTGTTCCTTAAGATATTGAATTCTTATACCTTGTATATTGGCAAGTTGATGGAAACTTCCAGAGTTACTGTTCACGTGAATTGGGAGTCTGTTAGTGTTTCTTGCTGGGACTTTTCATGGAAAGATAACCCCAGTCACAAAAGACAGTCCAGTGTCTGCAGCAGGTTTATTATCTTGAACACATTTTCTTTCCACGTCTGAGAGTTTTTAGTATTATCCTGGAGTATTTTGCATCTCATATTATGTAATCTTGAACACATTTTGTGTTTGACAGTCTCTTGCATCATGCATTGAATCCAAATGTTGCTATTTTTTCTGCTCATATTGGTAACAGAATTGAACACTGGGAGTAACACAACTTGACTGATGTGGTTTATTGTAAATTTGCAGATAGTGAGATTTTGGGAGGAATAATATTGATTTGTGGACATAAGGCCTAATTCTGACTCTGTTAATGGGACTGAAATTTGAAAAAGCACAAAGATAATTCAAAATTTCAGAATAGTTAGGTTTGGGGCGGGAGGGTAGAACAGTAGAAGAATGTGGGAAGAATGACAATAACTTTTTGCTTTTAAAAATTCCATTCAGAACTATAGTAGGTTGTTTCTAGATTATCACCAGTGATAACGCCTAAGAATTCTCTTCTCTTCAGGGTTCCTGGAGTTTCTCTTTGGCACATTTTATGTTGTTTATTTTTCCTTATTTCAAAGGACCTGGGCTCCTGTTGAAAAAAGATGGAATAATCTCTGGCCGGCACGTGACATATTGTGGGAGCAGCCCCTAAAAGAGCTTGCCTGGGAGACAGTTTGTGAAATAACGCAGTAACATGTTTGCAGTAGTATGCCTTTTTTTTTTGTTGTTGTTGCTATTTTCCATTGTTGAATTTCTCTTGAAATAAGTAACTGAGAGATAACATTAAAACTACTGAAATAAGCTTTAATCACTGAAGAGGGCTTTACTTCTGGAATTAGCATTGATAGTGATTCCTGGGAAAGATGCTACTTGAACTAATTGGGGCAAGAGGAGGGGTTTGATCTGCTTTGTAGAGGAATAAAACCCCAACCTCGAAACAAAAAAGATCCTGTGACTTTATTAATGTGCTAGTTTCACTTGCTTACAATAAGTCTGTGTGTAACCTGAATACCCACAAGCTGGTGTTTTTAATAACAACTTTGTATAATTTGATTTAAGCTAATTTGTGAGATCAGGTGCTTTGAACCCTGCTTGTAAGTTTACTAATGCCTTTAGTAGAAAAGATTTTATTTTTTTTCCTTTTTTTAACCATTTAATCCTTCCTGGGATCTCAGGTGATTATAAATACTGCAACTGAATTGATCTGTGCCTTTTCCTGATTGATTTTGACTCCTTATCTTTAAACAGAAAGCTGTGTAATGAATAATGGGGCAGTTATGTATGCTTACAACTTCTGACAAAAGGCTAAGCAAAGTAAGGTGGTAATAAGTGATCAGCCTGTAATGGTAAAGCAACAATGAAAACCCTAATAGCAATGAAAAGCTATCCATAGTGAGTATACCAGGCTTTTCAATATTTAGGCCAAATCCTGGAAGCCTTGCTAATGAAGAATCTTAAGGATTTTGCTGGACTCTTGGACTTGTACCTGTTTTTTTAAACTGCTTGAGTACTAGATTTGACACTTGGCTGTTCTAAGTAGCTGTAGTGTACGTGCTGAATCTATTTTAACTTGGAAATAAGTGCTTGAAAATGCCTACCTCTGTTTGCATAAGAATTGGATATTTCTATTTTAGTTTTTGTAAGTTTTTATAGGAGTGTATGACAAATACATAGTTTTGATTGTCTTCAAGCTTGCTTCTGCATACAACCTGCAGCTTGCAGAAGAGTTCATGCTAAAATAGTACTACTCACCTACATTCTCTGTGGTAATTACCTGTCGTCATGGCTGATGGTGTTGCTAATACACAGTTGTAATTAACATTGAATTAACCCTTCACACCTGGAAGGCAGCTACTAAAGCAGCAAAAGGAGTGTTTCTGTGATAACTTAAATGAGTATAGAATCGTTGTGGTTGGAAGAGATCTGTAAGATGGAGCCCAGCCGTTCCCTCAGCACTGCCAGGTCCCCACTGACCTGTGTCCTCCAGCACCACATCTCCACGGCTTTGAGACCCCTTTGGGGTGGGGCCTCCACCACTGCCCTGGGCAACCCTTCTGGAGAAGGAATTTTTCCTAATGTCCAACCTAAACCTCGCCTGGTACAACTAGAGGCCATTTCATCTTGTCCTGTTGCTTGCTGTATGGGAGAGGAGCCTGATCCTCACCTGGCTCCAGCCTCCTCTCAGGGAGTTGTTGAGAGCCAGAAGGTCTCCCCTGAGCCTCCTTTTCTCCAGGCTAAATGCCCATAGGTGTTCCTCACAAGATTTGTGCTCTGGACCCTTCCCCAGCTTCATTGCCATTCTTTGGACACACTCCAAAACCTGAGTACTGCTCAAAACCATGCTGCTTCCAGTTGTAAGGAAATAAAAGTTTCTCTTGCTGTTCTCTGATATCTGTAGTATTTATTTCAATCCACCTAAATTCAACATTCACATAAGACAAGCTGATACTGTGTCAAAGTTAAGTGTCAGGTAAAAGCCCTGTTTTGGAGAGGGGGGTGTGGGGTGAATGTTTGAGCATAATGAGAGGTGAAAGCAGACGTTTATTGGATCTTTTGTGGACTGAAATATTCTCTTCTCATAGCACAATTGTCTCAGTAGCAACTGCTTGCAAGGTATCTTAGAGCAGCAGAACTAGTGTGGAGGTGCCAAGTATTTTATAAGGGATGGTGAAGTTGCTCATTCCTCTACGTGTCTGTTATGGCCTCTTACAGTGTTTCAGTGGTTGGGGTCACTGCCCTTTCACATGTTTGCATAAGATGTTTTATTGTACCTTGTTCTTTCTCCTCTGTCAAGTTTGTGGAGGGAGGTACAATAAGAGAGTAGGTCCTGTGTTGAAATTAGCTTCAGCACTTTGAGTGTGCTGCCTGCAAGTTAAACTTATAATTATTCCTCAGCTTTATAGGAAGCTTCTTCAGTGGCAGGGGTGGTAGTCTGGTGCATTTATGCAATGCCAATTTTATTTTCTCCCAGCTATTAGTTGCTGAGCAGGTTGTTCTGAATCTGAGACTTGGTGCATAGATGTAAAAACAAAGGTTAGGAAGAGCAAATTCAACAAATTGAAGTTACCCTTTTTTTTTAATGCAGGTTATCATATTCCTTTCATGTAAGTAAAACCCTGGAGCTGCATGTCTGTACTTTTGGATGTTAAGAGTATTGGCTATTGCTAAAGGTAGAAAAATTGAGTGTTCAGTCATCTTTAATCAAGCCTGATTTTGTAGCTTTTGATCATCAGCAACTACTGTTATGTCTTATTTGAGTTCTGGAAAGTTGCTGTGTGTGAAGGTACCTTTGGGGTTAGAAGCTATGAAATACTACTGTGAAGTGTTGTGACAAATACTCCTTAAATAGATTTATAAACTTAATGATTTGTGTGTATTCTTCTTATCCAGACCAGCATGTTTTGGAAATTTGATCTCCATTCGTCATCCCACATAGATACCCTTCTAGAAAGAGAAGATGTAACACTGAAGGAATTGATGGATGAAGAGGATGTTTTGCAAGAGTGCAAGGCTCAGAATCGCAAACTTA